>NC_052342.1:17507277-17512277 GCF_016432855.1 Salvelinus namaycush | reverse complement strand
CTCAATGTAATTGAAGACTCCATAGACTCTAACCAATTGTGGAAAATTGGAAAACACTAAACAAACAACAACACGAAGAATTATCTATCCAAAATGGAGATGTATGGGTAAACCACTTCTCCAATCTTTTTGGCTCTATAACAAAGAATAAAGAGCAAAAACATATACATGATCAAATACAAATCCTAGATCAACTATTAAAGACTACCAGAACCCACGGATTCTCCAATTACCTTGAATGAGTTACAGGACAAATAAAAAACCTCCAACCCAAAAAGGCCTGTGGTGTTGATGGTTGTATCCATAATGAAAGATCAAATATACAGACAACAAATTCCAATGGCTATACTAAAACTCTTAACATCGTCCTTAGCTCTGGCATCTTCCCCAATATTTGGAACCAAGGACTGATCACCCCAATCCACAAAAGTGGAGACAAATTTGACCCCAATAACTACCGTGGAATATGCGTAACAGAACCTTGGGAAAATCCTCTGCATTATCATTAACAGCAGACTCGTACATTTCCTCAATGAAAACAATGTACTGAGCAAATGTCAAATTGGCTTTATACCAAATTACCGTACAACAGAACATGTATTCACCCTACACACCCTAATTGCAACCAAACAAACCAAAACAAAGGCAAAGTCTTCTCATGCTTTGTTGATTTCAAAAAAGCCTTCGACTCAACTTGGCATGAGGGTCTGCTATACAAATTGATGGAAAGTGGTGTTGGGGGTAAAACATACGACATTAAAAATCCATGTACACAAACAACAAGTGTGCGGTTAAAATTGGCAAAAAACACACACATTTCTTCACACAGGGTCGTGGGTGAGACAGGGATGCAGCTTAAGCCACCACTCTTAACAATATATCAAACGAATTGGCGCGGGCACTAGAACAGTCTGCAGCACCCGGTCTCACCCTTAGAATCCGAAGTCAAATGTCTACTGTTTGCTGATGATCGTGCTTCTTGTCACCAAACCAAGGAGGGCCTACAGCAGCACCTAGATCTTCTGCACAGATTCTGTCAGACCGGGCCCTGACAGTAAATCTCAGTAAGACCAAAATAATGGTGTTCCAAAAAAGGTCCAGTCACCAGGACACCAAAATTCCATCTAGACACCGTTGCCCTAGAGCACACAAAAAACTATACATACCTCGGCCTAAACATCAGCACCACAGGTAACTTCCACAAAGCTGTGAACGATCTGAGAGACAAGGCAAGAAGGGCCTTCTATGCATCAAAAGGAACATAAATTTCAACATACCAATTAGGATGCTGGCTAAAAATACTTGAATCAGTCATAGAGCCCATTGCCCTTTATGGTTGTGAGGTCTGGGGTCCGCTCACCAACCAAGATTTCACAAAATGGGACAAACACCAAATTGAGACTCTGCATGCAGAATTCTGCAAAAATATCCTCGTGTAAAACGTAACACCAAATAATGCATGCAGAGCAGAATTAGGCCGATACCCAATAATTATCAAAATCCAGAAAAGAGCGTTATTCTACAACCACCTAAAAGGAAGGATCCAAACTCCATAACAAAGCCATCACCTACAGAGAGATGAACCTGGAGAAGAGTCCCTAAGCAAGCTGGTCTAGGGCTCTGTTCACAAACACAAACACACCCCACAGAGCCCAGGACAACAGCACAATTAGACCCAACCAAATCATGAGAAAACAAAAAGATAAATTACTTGACACATTGGAAAGAATA
Organism: Salvelinus namaycush; assembly: GCF_016432855.1. NCBI lineage: Eukaryota > Metazoa > Chordata > Actinopteri > Salmoniformes > Salmonidae > Salvelinus > Salvelinus namaycush. Next base: position 17,510,546 of record NC_052342.1, on the reverse strand, counting down.
ACAAAAAAAACAGAGCAAACTAGAATGCTATTTGGCCATAAACAGAGAGTACACAGTGGCAGAATACCTTGACCATGTGACTGACCAAACTTAAGGAAGCTTGACTATGTACAGACTCAGTGAGCATAGCCTTGCTATTGAGAAAGGCCGCCGTAGGCAGACATGGCTCTCAAGAGAAGACAGGCTATGTGCACACTGCCCACAAAATGAGGTGGAAACTGAGCTGCACTTCCAACCTCCTGCCCAATGTATGACCATATAGAGAGACATATTTCCCTCAGATTACACAGATCCACAAAGAATTTGAAAACAAATCCAATTTTGATAAACTCCCATATCTACTGGGAGAAATTCACCAGTGTGCCATCACAGCAGCAAGATTTGTGACCTGTTGCCACAAGAAAGGGCAACCAGTGAAGAACAAACACCATTGTAAATCAAACCCATATTTATGCTTTATTTATTTAACTTGTGTGCTTTAACCATTTGTATTCGATTACAACACTGTATATATAATATAGACTTTGTAATGTCTTTATTTTGTTTGAAACTTCTGTTATGTGTATGTTTACTGTAATTTGTATTGTTATTTCATTTTGTATAATATCTACCTCACTTGCTTTGGCAATGTTAAACATGTTACCCATGCCAATAAAGCCCCTTGAATTGAAGTTGAATTAGAGAGAGCGAGCGAGAGAGACAGAGAGAGAGAGAGAGAGAGAGGAGAGAGAGGAGAGAGAGAGAGAGAGAGAGCGAGAGAGAGAGAAGCAGAGATGAGAGAGACAGGAGAGAGAGAGAGAGAGAGAGAGAGAGAGAGAGAGAGACGAGAGAGAGAGAAGAGAGAGTGAAATCAGAGATGGGGGAGAGGGAGAGAGAGCGAGCTGAGTAGAGAGAGACAGAGAATGGGGCGAGAGAGAAGAGAGAGGTGGGGGAGAGAGACAGAGAGAAGAGACGGAAGAGAGGAGAGAGAGAGAGAGAGAGGAGAGAGAGCAGAGAGAGAGAGAGGAGATGAGAGAGAGAGAGAGAAGAGAGAGAGAGAGAGAGAATGGGGGGAGAGGAGAAGAAGACGAGACAGAGAGAGAGAGAGAGAGGACAGAGAATGGGGCGAGATGAGAGAGAGCGAAGAGCAGGGGCACGAGAGTACGAAGGAGGAGAGAGAAGAGAGAGGAGGAGAGATGAGACGAGAGGAGAGAGAGAGAGAGAGAGGAGAGAGAGAGAGGCTGAGAGAGAGAGAGAGAGAGAGAGAGAGAGAGAGAGAGAGAGCAGTTGTCTGTATGCCACTAAAGCCCAGCTGCCTGTGAGAAGCTGATGAGGAGGAGGAAGAAGAGGAGGAGGAAAAGGAAGAGGAGGAGGATTGCCTTATCTCTCCTCTCTTCCTCCCATTACCTCTCCTCTCCATTTTCTCCACTCCCCTCTCAGAGAGATGATTCGGTTTGGTGACTTAATCCGTCTCCACTCAGCCCATTCACTCTGTTTAATACACCCACCAGTCTGCCTCTCCTCCTACTCCATCTCTAACTCCCTCTCTCTCAGAATGCTCTTAAAATTATTATTCTACCAAAAGCCCCTCTGAAGATCATGAGATACACTCAATTAGACAGACTAGGGCCGTCTGGGAGCCCAGGGGACCCATGGGAAGCCAGGCTGAGTGGCGAGAGAGAGGGGCCTAGTGCCTAGTAGAGGATGGGCTAATTAAGCAATAAGGCTCGAAGGGGTGTGGTATAGGGCCAATATATCACGGCTACGCGCTGTTCTTACGCACGACGCAACGCGGAGTACCTGTATACAGCCCTTAGCCGTGGTATATTGGCCATATACCACAAAGCCACAAGGTGCCTTATTGCTATTATAAACTGGTTACCAACGTAATTAGAGCAGTAAAAATATATGTTTTGTCATACCCGTGGCATACACTCTCATATACCACGGCTGTCAGCCAATCAGCATTCAGGGCTCGAACCACCCAGTTTATAATACACCAATGAGGCGTGGGGATGGAGGGAGGTGGGGAGAGGGGGAGGAGATGTAGATGATGTTAACGGGCGGTGGGATAGGTGATAGATATTCTACAGCAGGTAAAATACTAATATGTGTTTTAATGGTTAATTTTTTTTTTTTTTATTTCTTTTTTTTTTTTTTTTTTTTTTCGATCATTTTGTTGGAAGGGCTCCTCTGGGAGAGACGCTTGTTGTGAGATGGAAACACAAGACTGGGTTTTACGGAGAGGGAGATAATGCTATACGTTATGGTCCTACGGATGGAGGGCCAGAGAAGTCGAAAGTCAGTTAGCCAGCCAGCCCACCGGGCTCTCCCTTGAGGTGCATGGTGGTCAGGGTGCTCTGAAGGCTCCCCCGGGTGGCCATCTTGCCGCTGCCCGTCTTGCCGCTGCCCGTCTTGCCGCTGCCCGTCTTACCCACAATCACTGTGGCGTGTCGGGAGTTCTTGGTCTCGTACAGCTGGATGACCTTGATCAGGGTGAAGTGCCTGACGCAGCTCCGCCTCGATCGGCTCTCTCAGCTGGGGGAAGAGGGGGAGGAGACGGAAGGATGGCGAGATAGAGTGAGTGAAGCAGAGACAGAGGGACAAAGTTAGTGAAGCAGTATTAAAGACAACTTGCTGAGGTGAGGACCAGGTCTGCCGTGGGTGCATCTGGTTATACAGCAGTCAGGGGCCTCTGAATTATACAGTTGACCTATGCTGACCAGCACTAGCATTTACTGTAGTTATGATGGGCACTAGTGTCTAAAACCCCTACAGATAACATGTCTCGATGTAGCCTCGGGCCTCGTCTGCCACCTGTTACCAGCGGGATGTGTTGAGAGGTTTAGTAAGCCACCAAATCAACAACTAGACGAAAAAGTAAGCAAGCAGAGCAGCGCGATGAGACTAGCATCGAGAAAGAGAGAGAGCGAGAGATCATCCGATCATGAGAGAGAATAGACGTCAATAGAGAGCGATATGGATCAGCATCTCTCTCTATACGAAGTCAATAGAACAAAAAACGAGAGTACAAGCGGGAGATAAGATCTTTATCTATCTATCAGCTCATCAACTATAGTGAGCCACGCTTTATATACTCCCTCTCCCTTCTCCCTCTCTCCCTCTCTCCCTCTCTCCCTCTCTCTCCTCTCTCTCTCTCTGTCTCGCTCTCTCTCTCTCCCCCTCTCTCTCCCCTCTCCCTCTCTCCCTCTCTCTCTCTCTCCCTCTCTCCCTCTCTCTCTCTCTCCTCTATACCGCATGCAGAGCCGATGCAGAGTAGAACAGCTCAA
>NC_052342.1:17482277-17502277 GCF_016432855.1 Salvelinus namaycush | reverse complement strand
TTTCTCACCATGCCAGTATCACCTCCCCCTGCTTCTCATTATCTCCCTCTCTCTGTCTCTCTCTCTCTTTGTCTCTCTCTCTCTCTCTCTCCCTCTCTCCCTCTCTCCCTCTCTCTCTCCCATCTCCTTGCGTACATGCCCTACCCTCTCTTAAGCACAGTCAACACCCATACCTTCTACTTTTCATCACAGTATCCCACAATACCAACATATTCCTTCTCTTTTCTTTCTGTCCATGTCTTTTTCTCTCTTGTCATTCTGTAATCCCCTCTCTCTGTCCACTTTTAGGGAAAACATAAAATGACAACTTTTTCCCCATAAATAGTGCTCTCGAAAGGAGGACACTATATGGAGAATAGGGTGACACACAATACTTATTTACGCTGTCACGGATTGACCTCTTCACCCTTGACGTTTAACATTTGCCTGTTGATCTGTGTAAAGTATTTGGAGCAGTAATTCCATAGAAGATACAAAGCAATGTAGGAGAAACTGAGAGCCCAGGGCACTTTTAACAGCTACTGTAGTAAGAGAGAAAGAGGTAGAGAGATGAGGATAAAGGGAGAAGGAGAGAGGGAGAGATTGAGATGTTGGAGGTGAGATGTCTATGCTGTATCCCTCCTCAGTCCTTGTGTCCTCCATCAATCAAAGTCTGGAGAGACACACAGAGGAACAAGAGAGAGAGGCTGTTCTCGTACAGCTGTATCCTGCCTATCAGAATCAGCCTGGCAGCCTCCCACTCTAGACAACTGCCTCTCTCGCTCAAATTCAATTTAAGGGGCTTTATATTCATGGGAAACATATGTTTACATTGCCAAAACAAGTGAAATAGATAATAAACTAAAGTGAAATAAGAAACAATCAAAAATTAACAGTAAACATTACAATCACAAAAGTTCCAAAAGAATAATGACATTTCAAACGTCATATTATGACTGTATACAGTGTTGTAATGACGTGCAAATAGTTAAAGTACGAAAGGGAAAATAAATAAACATAAATATAGGTTGCACTTACAATGGTGTTTGTTCTTCACTGGTTGCCTTTTTTTATCGCAACAGGTCACATCTTGCTGCTGTGATGGCACACTGGTATTTCACCCAATAGATATGGGAGTTTATCAAATTGGATTTGTTTTCAAATTCTTTGTGGGTCTGTGTAATCTGAGGGAAATATGTGTCTCTATGGTCATACATTTGGCAGAAGTTAGGAAGTGCAGCTCAGTTTCCACCTCGTTTTGTGGGCAGTGTGCACATAGCCTGTCTTCTCTTGGGTGCCAGGTGTGCCTTCGGCGGCCTTTCTCAATAGCAAGGCTATGCTCACTAAGTCTGTACATAGTCAAAGCTTTCCTTAAGTTTTGTTCAGTCACAGTGGTCAGATATTCTGCCACTGTGTACTCTCTGTTTATGGCCAAATAGCATTCCAGTTTGCTTGTTTGTTTTGTAAATTCTTTCCAATGTGTCAAATAATTAGCTTTTTGTTTTCTCATGATTTGGTTGGGTCTAATTATGTGGCTGTCCTGGGCCTCTGTGGGGTCTGTTTGTGTTTGTGAACAGAGCACCTGGACCAGCTTGCTTAGGGGGCTCTTCTCCAGGTTAATCTCTCTGTAGGTGATGGCATTGTTATGGAATGTTTGGAAATCGCTTCCTTTTAGGTGGTTGTAGAATTTAACGTCTCTTTTCTGATTTTTTATAATTAGAGGGTATCATTTTGTGAATTCTTGATTGGTGAGTGGACCCCAGAACTCACAACCACAAAGGGCAATGGGTTCTATAACTGATTGAAGTATTTTTTGCCAGATCTTTATTGGTATGGTGAATTTATGTTCCTTTTGATGGCATTGAAGGCCCTTCTTGCCTAGTCTCTCAGATCGTTCACAGCTTTGTGGAAGTTACCTGTGGCGCTGGTGTTTAGGCCGAGGTATGTATCGTTTTTTGTGTGCTCTAGGGCAATGGTGTCTAGATGGAATTTGTATTCGTGGTCCTGGCAACTGGGCCTTTTTTGGGACACCATTTCTTTTGTCTTACTGATATTTACTGTCAGGTCCCAGGTCTGTGCAGAATATCTAGGTTCTGCTGTAGGTGCTCCTTGGTTGGGGACAGAGGCACCACATCATCAGCAAACAGTAGACATTTGACTTCAGATTCAAGTAGGGTGAGCCAGGTGCTGCAGACTGTTCTAGTGCCCTCCCCAATTTGTTGATTTACACTACCGTTCAAAACTAGAAATGTCCTTGTTTTTGAAAGAAAAGCACATTTCTTGTCCATTAAAATAACATCAAATTGATCAGAAATACAGTGTAGACATTGTTAATGTTTTAAATGTATTTTATTTTATTTCACCTATTTAACCAGGTAGGCTAGTTGAGAACAAATTCTCATTTACAACTGCGACCTGGCCAAGATAAAGCAAAGCAGTGCAACACAAACAACAACACAGAGTTACACATGGAACATACAGTCAATAACAAACATACAGTCAATAACACAATAGAAAAAGTCTATATACAGTGTGTGCAAATGAGGTAGGATAAGGGAGGTAAGGCGATAAAAAGGCCATAGTGGCAAAATAATTACAATTTAGCAATTAAACTCTGGAGTAAAATAAATGAAATAAATAACAGTATGGGGATGAAGTAGTTGGATGGGCTATTTACAGATGGGCAATGTACAGGTGCAGTGATCTGTGAGCTGCTCTAACAGCTGGTGCTTAAAGTTAGTGAGGGAGATATGAGTCTCCAGCTTCAGTGATTTTTGCAGTTCGTTCCAGTCATTGGCAGCAGAGAACTGGAAGGAAAGGCGGCCAAAGGAGGAATTGGCTTTGGGGGTGACCAGTGAAATATACCTGCTGGAGCGTGTGCTACGGGTGGGTGCTGCTATGGTGACCAGTGAGCTGAGAATATGGCGAATATGAAGCGAGGGCCAGCCAACGAGAGCATACAGGTCGCAGTGGTGGGTAGTATATGGGGCTTTGGTGACAAAACGGATGGCACTGTGATAGACTGCATCCAATTTGCTGAGTAGAGTGTTGGAGGCTATTTTGTAAATGACATGGCCGAAGTCAAGGATCGGTAGGATAGTCAGTTTTACGAGGGTATGTTTGGCAGCATGAGTGAAGGATGCTTTGTTGTGAAATAGGAAGCCGATTCTAGATTTATTTTTGGATTGGAGATGCTTAATGTGAGTCTGGAAGGAGAGTTTACAGTCTAACCAGACACCTAGGTATTTGTAGTTGTCCACATATTCTAATTCAGAACCATCCAGATTAGTGATGCTGGACGGGTGGGCAGGTGTGGGCAGCGATCGGTTGAAGAGCATGCAATTAGTTTTAATTGCATTTAAGAGCAATTGGAGGCCACGGAAGGAGAGTTGTATGGCATTGAAGCTCGTCTGGAGGTTAGTGAACTTCTCTAGGATAGGTGGGACGGTAGCGTCCCACTTGGCCAAAATCCAGAAAAAATGTTGCGCGCCAAATTCAAATATATTACTATAAAAATCAATCTTTCATGAAACCACACATGAAAGACACCACATTAAAGCTACACATGTTGTGAATCCAGCCAACATATCTGATTTCAAAAAGGATTTACGGGGAAAGCACACCAAACAATTATGTTAGCTCAGTACATAGCCACAGAAAAACACAGCCATTTTCCCAGCAAAAGATAGCTTTCACAAAAAACAGAAATAGAGATCAAATTAATCACTAACCTTTGAACATACCTTCGAACAAAACATTTGAACAATACATTTATGTTTTGTTCGATAATGTGCATATTTATATCCACAAATCTCGGTTTACTTTGGCGCCATGTTCAGAAATGCCTCCAAAATATCCGGAGTAATTACAGAGAGCCACGTCAAATAACAGAAATACTCATCATAAACTTTGATGAAAGATACATGTTTTACATATAATTAAAGATACACTTCTTCTTAATGCAACTGCGGTGTCAAATTTTTTAAAAACTTTACGAAAAAGCACACCATGCAATAATCTGAGACGGAGCTCAGAACAATAGCCAAATTAGCCGCCATGTTGGAGTCAACAGAAATACGAAATTACATCATAAATATTCACTTACCTTTGATTATCTTCATCAGAATGCAGTGCCAGGAATCCTAGTTCCACAATAAATCGTTGTTTTGTTCGATAATGTCCATTATTTATGTCCAATTAGCTCATTTTGCTACCATGTGTAGAACAGTGTCCAAACGCTCGCGCAGATGCAGGCAAACGTCGGACGAAAACTTCAAAAAGTTATATTACAAGTCGAATAAACTGGTCAAATTAAGTAGAGAATCAATCTTCAGGATGTTGTTATCATTTATATCCAATAACGTTCCAACCGGATAATTCTTTTCAGTCTCTATAAGTAATGGAACGCAAGACGACACGATGAGGAAAGCGCGTGACCAGGAACTGGCCATCTGCCAGACCACTGACACATTCCCCTCCCATCCGGCCCCACAACACAGCATAAGCTTCATTCCACGTTCTACTGACTGTTGACATCTAGTGGAAGGCGCCCTGCACCATTACTGTCCCAGACTTGTTCACGTTGATAGAGGTTGTTTCCTCAATGTTTAGTATTCTGAGTTTCCACCCTGGGCCAATACCCTCTCTCTTGACGTAGGGGTAATGTGCTCTAGTAGCACTGTGCATTGCCAGGGGATGGTCTGTGTGGAAAATTAAGTTGCTTATGTTCCCCTCTTTGTAGCTGTCAGCAAATAGTGTCTCTGGTTTGTCCTTGAGGAGCTTTTTTTTGTACGTATTCCTTGCAGTGTTATTTTCAATATCCTTGGGGTACTGTATTGTAATGACCTTTGGGACAGGGATAAGCCATTGGGGCTTCAAAGGCCTCTGCATTTGGGTGAGGGAGGCTGTGAAACTCTCCTGCCATTGTTAGGCTCTCGAGTTTTCACACATCTGACTTCACATTTCAGTGCTAATTGAAGTTGCCGCCAGGTCTGTTCTGTCCTAGCAGCTTGGTAGCTTAGTAGCCTTATTTACTAAGCTTTATATAACAAAATGACCTAGATATTATTGTCTTTTACTTTTTGGCTTCAGATGTAGCTTCAGACTGAACATTACTCACTCAGTTTTGTGTTGGATGGTATTTCCAGGTTTCTGTGTTTCTTCTGCAGGTTTTGGTTTGTTAGAAGTTTTTTTTTAATGGTCCTTGGTACTAATAGTCCATTCAGGTAATTTTGTCCAAAATCAAGGTTTTTTAAGGTATGGAATTTTGATTTGGTTTAAAGGTTTTAATGTTGAGGTCAGTATCCTGTATAAGTCCTTGTGAAAAAAAATCTAGTTTATCCACATTTATCCAACTCTGGATTCTATATTTTTTGCAGAAGAAGTCAGGAGTTCATGAGCTCACTCTCTCTCCCCATCTCTAATACTCTCTCTCTGTCTCTCTTCTCTCTACCTTCTCCACTTCCTGGTGGCGCTGCTCTGCTTGCTCTGCTGTATTATTGTAATATGCTTGATTTAATACGTTTTTGATTTGTTTTTGTAAGCTGTCAATGTCAAGAAAGAATGGTAAACGTTGCAAGACTTTTGTTTGCAGTGCTGATCTTCTCGCTTTTCACCTCATCATACCAAACCAGGCATCGGTCACAAACAATCAGGCACTGCTTATCTACACCAGAGATGCACTTCTGTCACTACGAGACTCTGGAGTGGCTGGATCATGCCTCCTCATTGATGTGAAACAACCACGGCGACTGCTGAAGAGAGGCAAATGAGGGGAATCAGAGTGCATTTACAGCTAGAGCCAAACCTCCCTTGTCTAACTTTGATCACAACACTGTCCAGCTCATTCCCACCTACCGTACAGCTCTCAAGAGCATACATCACAGCATACATCACAAAGGAGGTAAATGACTGGATCAACCACAAGAGGCAAGTATTCAAGAACAAGGACCAACAACAACTGAAATTTGGGCAAAAGGAGCTCAACCAAAAGCTCAGGGAGACAAGGAAATAATAAATAAGGAATCAATGGAAGAGTTCCTAAAAATGAACTCCAAAAAATGTTGGGAGTCGATGAAGACAATCACCAACATGAACCCTGCAAAAAAATCATTGCACACACCAGATGAGCTGACCAGAGCTGACCAAACATGAATGAAATGTTTTTTTTACTTTTGACTTCTCTGTTGAGTCTGATAATGTGATTGACTCCTTTGTTGTTGATGATTGTGTTCATAGGTTGGAAATCAATCCTATATTTTTCACTAGACTCTTCAAGCACACCTGAATGAATAAGGTGACAGGCCCTGATGGCATCTCTGCTTGTTTTCTAAAAAATAAGTGCAGAGGAACTGACTCCGGTTTGGTGCCCTATCTGTAGACTCCCATGCAGTCCGGAAAAGGGACATTATCACTCCAGTCCCCAAAAAGACCTGTGGCCCTGACCCCCATCCTAATGAAGTGTTTTGAAAAGCTCCTGGTGTACGATCTCCATTCACATGTGAACCCTGTGTTAGATCCTTATCAATTTGCCTATGAGCAAAGTTGTGGAACTGATGATGCAATCAACACCATAGTGTAAGCATCTGGAAAACACCAAGGCCTATGCTAGACTGTCGTTTATTGATTTCACTTCTTTAACACAATACAGCCACATTTCCTACTCAGCCAGTTCAAGGAGATAGGCGTTAACCCCTATACTGTAAGGTGTTACCACTCATTCCCGATGAGCCGTACTCAACAGGTTAGAGTTAACAGTACCCTCTCTGAGGCTAGAGACATTAGCACAGGGGCAGTTTTGTGTGAGATCACCCATCTTATTCACACTGTACACAAATGAATGCACTAGCAGTAATCCTGATAACGATATTGTCTAGTCTTCTGATGATGTTGCCGTTCTTGGTCTGATGTTTAAAGATGCTGATACTACTGTGTACAGGTCAGAGATTCAAAGGTTTGTCAAGTTTAGGGCTCTCGAGTGGCACAGCGCAGGAGGCGCTCAGACAGACACTATAGGATCCCTCCTCCACTCAGACAGATGCTATAGGATCCCTCATCCACTCAGACAGACACTATAGGATCCCTCCTCCACTCAGACAGATGCTATAGGATCCCTCCTCACCTCAGACAGACACTATAGGATCCCTCCTCCACTCAGACAGACGCTATAGGATCCCTCCTCCACTCAGACAGATGCTATAGGATCCCTCCTCCACTCAGACAGACGCTATAGGATCCCTCCTCCACTCAGACAGATGCTATAGGATCCCTCCTCCACTCAGACAGACACTATAGGATCCCTCCTCCACTCAGACAGACACTATAGGATCCCTCCTCCACTCAGACAGACACTATAGGATCCCTCCTCCACTCAGACAGATGCTATAGGATCCCTCCTCCACTCAGACAGATGCTATAGGATCCCTCCTCCATTCAGACAGATGCTATAGGATCCCTCCTCCACTCAGACAGATGCTATAGGATCCCTCCTCCACTCAGACAGATGCTATAGGATCCCTCCTCCACTCAGACAGATGCTATAGGATCCCTCCTCCCATCAGACAGACACTATAGGATCCCTCCTCCACTCAGACAGACACTATAGGATCCCTCCTCCACTCAGACAGATGCTATAGGATCCCTCCTCCACTCAGACAGATGCTATAGGATCCCTCCTCCATTCAGACAGATGCTATAGGATCCCTCCTCCACTCAGACAGATGCTATAGGATCCCTCCTCCCCTCAGACAGACACTATAGGATCCCTCTTCCCATCAGACAGATGCTATAGGATCCCTCCTCCCATCAGACAGACACTATAGGATCCCTCCTCCACTCAGACAGACACTATAGGATCCCTCCTCCACTCAGACAGATGCTATAGGATCCCTCCTCCACTCAGACACTATAGGGTCCCTCCTCCCCTCAGACAGATGCTATAGGATCCCTCCTCCCCTCAGACAGACACTATAGGATCCCTCCTCCCCTCAGACAGATGCTATAGGATCCCTCCTCCCCTCAGACAGACTCTATAGGGTCCCTCCTCCACTCAGACAGATGCTATAGGATCCCTCCTCCACTCAGACAGACACTATAGGATCCCTCCTCCACTCAGACAGATGCTATAGGATCCCTCCTCCACTCAGACACTATAGGGTCCCTCCTCCCCTCAGACAGATGCTATAGGATCCCTCCTCCACTCAGACACTATAGGGTCCCTCCTCCCCTCAGACAGATGCTATAGGATCCCTCCTCCCCTCAGACACTATAGGGTCCCTCCTCACCTCAGACAGATGCTATAGGATCCCTCCTCCAATCAGACAGATGCTATAGGATCCCTCCTCCCATCAGACAGACTCTATAGGATCCCTCCTCCCATCAGACAGACACTATAGGATCCCTCCTCCCCTCAGACAGACACTATAGGATCCCTCCTCCCCTCAGACAGATGCTATAGGATCCCTCCTCCCCACAGACAGACACTATAGGATCCCTCCTCCACTCAGACAGACACTATAGGATCCCTCCTCCCATCAGACAGACACTATAGGATCCCTCCTCCCCTCAGACAGACACTATAGGGTCCCTCCTCCCCTCAGACAGACACTATAGGATCCCTCCTCCCCTCAGACAGACACTATAGGATCCCTCCTCCACTCAGACAGACACTATAGGATCCCTCCTCCCCTCAAACAGACACTATAGGATCCCTCCTCCCCTCAGACAGACACTATAGGATCCCTCCTCCACTCAGACAGACGCTATAGGATCCCTCCTCCACTCAGACAGATGCTATAGGATCCCTCCTCCCCTCAAACAGACACTATAGGATCCCTCCTCCCCTCAGACAGACACTATAGGATCCCTCCTCCACTCAGACAGACACTATAGGATCCCTCCTCCCCTCAGACAGACGCTATAGGATCCCTCCTCCCCTCAGACAGATGCTATAGGATCCCTCCTCCACTCAGACAGACACTATAGGATCCCTCCTCCCCTCAGACAGACTCTATAGGATCCCTCCTCCACTCAGACAGACACTATAGGATCCCTCCTCCCCTCAAACAGACACTATAGGGTCCCTCCTCCCCTCAGACAGATGCTATAGGATCCCTCCTCCACTCAGACAGACACTATAGGATCCCTCCTCCCCTCAAACAGACACTATAGGATCCCTCCTCCCCTCAGACAGACACTATAGGATCCCTCCTCCACTCAGACAGACACTATAGGGTACCTCCTCCAATCAGACAGACACTATAGGATCCCTCCTCCCCTCAAACAGACACTATAAGATCCCTCCTCCCCTCAGACAGACACTATAGGATCCCTCCTCCACTCAGACAGACACTATAGGATCCCTCCTCCACTCAGACAGACACTATAGGATCCCTCCTCCACTCAGACAGACACTATAGGATCCCTCCTCCACTCAGACAGACACTATAGGATCCCTCCTCCCCTCAGACAGACACTATAGGATCCCTCCTCCCCTCAGACAGATGCTATAGGATCCCTCCTCCCCTCAGACACTATAGGGTCCCTCCTCCCCTCAGACAGATGCTATAGGATCCCTCCTCCCCTCAGACACTATAGGATCCCTCCTCCCCTCAGACAGATGCTATAGGATCCCTCCTCCACTCAGACAGATGCTATAGGATCCCTCCTCCCCTCAGACAGACACTATATGATCCCTCCTCCCCTCAGACAGATGCTATAGGATCCCTCCTCCACTCAGACAGATGCTATAGGATCCCTCCTCCCCTCAGACAGACACTATAGGATCCCTCCTCCACTCAGACAGACGCTATAGGATCCCTCCTCCACTCAGACAGATGCTATAGGATCCCTCCTCCCCTCAGACAGATGCTATAGGATCCCTCCTCCCCTCAGACAGATGCTATAGGAACCCTCCTCCCCTCAGACAGATGCTATAGGATCCCTCCTCCCCTCAGACAGACTCTATAGGGTCCCTCCTCCACTCAGACAGACTCTATAGGGTCCCTCCTCCCCTCAGACAGATGCTATAGGATCCCTCCTCCCCTCAGACAGATGCTATAGGATCCCTCCTCCCCTCAGACAGATGCTATAGGAACCCTCCTCCCCTCAGACAGATGCTATAGGATCCCTCCTCCCCTCAGACAGACTCTATAGGGTCCCTCCTCCCCTCAGACAGACTCTATAGGGTCCCTCCTCCACTCAGACAGATGCTATAGGATCCCTCCTCCCCTCAGACAGATGCTATAGGATCCCTCCTCCCCTCAGACAGATGCTATAGGAACCCTCCTCCCCTCAGACAGATGCTATAGGATCCCTCCTCCCCTCAGACAGACTCTATAGGGTCCCTCCTCCCCTCAGACAGACTCTATAGGGTCCCTCCTCCCCTCAGACAGACGCTATAGGATCCCTCCTCCACTCAGACAGATGCTATAGGATCCCTCCTCCCCTCAGACAGACACTATAGGATCCCTCCTCCACTCAGACAGACGCTATAGGATCCCTCCTCCACTCAGACAGATGCTATAGGAACCCTCCTCCCCTCAGACAGATGCTATAGGATCCCTCCTCCCCTCAGACAGATGCTATAGGATCCCTCCTCCCCTCAGACAGACTCTATAGGGTCCCTCCTCCACTCAGACAGATGCTATAGGATCCCTCCTCCACTCAGACAGATGCTATAGGATCCCTCCTCCCCTCAGACAGATGCTATAGGATCCCTCCTCCCCTCAGACAGATGCTATAGGATCCCTCCTCCCCTCAGACAGATGCAAAATGATCCCTCCTCCCCTCAGACAGATGCAAAATGATCCCTCCTCCCGTCAGACAGATGCTATAGGATCCCTCCTCCCGTCAGACAGATGCTATAGGATCAATCCTCCACTCAGACAGATGCTATAGGATCCCTCTTCCCATCAGACAGATGCTATAGGATCCCTCCTCCCATCAGACAGATGCTATAGGATCCCTCCTCCACTCAGACAGATGCTACAGGATCCCTCCTCCCCTCAGAAAGACGTTATAGGGTCCCTCCTCCCCTCAGACAGATGCTACAGGATCCCTCCTCCCCTCAGAAAGACGTTATAGGGTCCCTCCTCCCCTCAGACAGATGCTATAAGATCACTCCTCCCCTCAGACATATGCTATAGGATCCCTCCTCCCCTCAGACAGATGCTATAGGAGCCCTCCTCCAATCAGACAGATGCTATAGGATCCCTCCTCCCCTCAGACAGATGCTATAGGATCCCTCCTCCCCTCAGACAGACGCTATAGGATCCCTCCTCCCCTCAGACAGATGCTATAGGATCCCTCCTCCCCTCAGACAGATGCTATAGGATCCCTCCTCCAATCAGACAGATGCTATAGGATCCCTCCTCCCCTCAGACAGATGCTATAGGATCCCTCCTCCACTCAGACAGATGCTATAGGATCCCTCCTCCACTCAGACAGATGCTATAGGATCCCTCCTCCACTCAGACAGACACTATAGGATCCCTCCTCCCCTCAGACAGACACTATAGGATCCCTCCTCCCCTCAGACAGATGCTATAGGATCCCTCCTCCCCTCAGACACTATAGGGTCCCTCCTCCCCTCAGACAGATGCTATAGGATCCCTCCTCCCCTCAGACACTATAGGATCCCTCCTCCCCTCAGACAGATGCTATAGGATCCCTCCTCCACTCAGACAGATGCTATAGGATCCCTCCTCCCCTCAGACAGACACTATATGATCCCTCCTCCCCTCAGACAGATGCTATAGGATCCCTCCTCCACTCAGACAGATGCTATAGGATCCCTCCTCCCCTCAGACAGACACTATAGGATCCCTCCTCCACTCAGACAGACGCTATAGGATCCCTCCTCCACTCAGACAGATGCTATAGGATCCCTCCTCCCCTCAGACAGATGCTATAGGATCCCTCCTCCCCTCAGACAGATGCTATAGGAACCCTCCTCCCCTCAGACAGATGCTATAGGATCCCTCCTCCCCTCAGACAGACTCTATAGGGTCCCTCCTCCACTCAGACAGACTCTATAGGGTCCCTCCTCCCCTCAGACAGATGCTATAGGATCCCTCCTCCCCTCAGACAGATGCTATAGGATCCCTCCTCCCCTCAGACAGATGCTATAGGAACCCTCCTCCCCTCAGACAGATGCTATAGGATCCCTCCTCCCCTCAGACAGACTCTATAGGGTCCCTCCTCCACTCAGACAGATGCTATAGGATCCCTCCTCCCCTCAGACAGATGCTATAGGATCCCTCCTCCCTTCAGACAGATGCTATAGGAACCCTCCTCCCCTCAGACAGATGCTATAGGATCCCTCCTCCCCTCAGACAGACTCTATAGGGTCCCTCCTCCCCTCAGACAGACTCTATAGGGTCCCTCCTCCCCTCAGACAGACTCTATAGGGTCCCTCCTCCCCTCAGACAGACGCTATAGGATCCCTCCTCCACTCAGACAGATGCTATAGGATCCCTCCTCCCCTCAGACAGACACTATAGGATCCCTCCTCCACTCAGACAGACGCTATAGGATCCCTCCTCCACTCAGACAGATGCTATAGGAACCCTCCTCCCCTCAGACAGATGCTATAGGATCCCTCCTCCCCTCAGACAGATGCTATAGGATCCCTCCTCCCCTCAGACAGACTCTATAGGGTCCCTCCTCCACTCAGACAGATGCTATAGGATCCCTCCTCCACTCAGACAGATGCTATAGGATCCCTCCTCCCCTCAGACAGATGCTATAGGATCCCTCCTCCCCTCAGACAGATGCTATAGGATCCCTCCTCCCCTCAGACAGATGCTATAGGATCCCTCCTCCCCTCAGACAGATGCAAAATGATCCCTCCTCCCCTCAGACAGATGCTATAGGATCCCTCCTCCCGTCAGACAGATGCTATAGGATCAATCCTCCACTCAGACAGATGCTATAGGGTCCCTCCTCCCATCAGACAGATGCTATAGGATCCCTCTTCCCATCAGACAGATGCTATAGGATCCCTCCTCCCATCAGACAGATGCTATAGGATCCCTCCTCCACTCAGACAGATGCTACAGGATCCCTCCTCCCCTCAGAAAGACGTTATAGGGTCCCTCCTCCCCTCAGACAGATGCTACAGGATCCCTCCTCCCCTCAGAAAGACGTTATAGGGTCCCTCCTCCCCTCAGACAGATGCTATAAGATCACTCCTCCCCTCAGACATATGCTATAGGATCCCTCCTCCCCTCAGACAGATGCTATAGGAGCCCTCCTCCAATCAGACAGATGCTATAGGATCCCTCCTCCCCTCAGACAGATGCTATAGGATCCCTCCTCCCCTCAGACAGACGCTATAGGATCCCTCCTCCCCTCAGACAGATGCTATAGGATCCCTCCTCCCCTCAGACAGATGCTATAGGATCCCTCCTCCAATCAGACAGATGCTATAGGATCCCTCCTCCCCTCAGACAGATGCTATAGGATCCCTCCTCCACTCAGACAGATGCTATAGGATCCCTCCTCCACTCAGACAGATGCTATAGGATCCCTCCTCCACTCAGACAGACACTATAGGGTCCCTCCTCCCCTCAGACAGACACTATAGGATCCCTCCTGCCCTCAGACATAGGCTATAGGATCCCTCCTCACCTCAGACATACGCATAAGGATCCCTCCTCCCCTCAGACAGATGCTATAGGATCCCTCCTGCCCTCAGACAGATGCTATATGGTCTCCACATTTAAGCTGAACAGTTATAAGCACTCCTTTATTCCCATGTATGTCAAATTCCTGAACAGAAATAAGTAAAGCTGAGCTGTGTCATTATGCCACTGACATAATAAGGGATTGTGCAAAGTATTATGTATGTGGCTGCATGAGAATAGTATGATGATAAGGGTAATGTGTAATGTATGTATTATGTTGACTGTGTAATGTACAGTGTATTTTTTGTATACAGCAGTACTGTGTGTCTACAATTTTCCCCTTGGGACATTAAAATTCCTCCTATCCTACATCTTTAAACCTCATCCCTCGCTCTCTTTATCCCACCACATCATCAGCTGTTATCCTTTCATCCTTCTATTCACAGCGCCTTTCCTCCTTTCTGTCGCTCTCCTCCTCCTCCTCCTCTTCTAATCCCTCTTTCCTCCAGTCCTCTAGCACCAGCAGGAGGCAGAGGCAGAGGCAGAGGCAGAGGCAGAGGCAGAGGCAGAGGCAGAGGCAGAGGCAGAGGCAGAGGCAGAGGCAGAGGCAGAGGCAGAGGCAGAGGCAGAGGCAGAGGCAGAGGCAGAGGCAGAGGCAGAGGCAGCTCACATAAGCTATTGCTTCATCTGTTTTCTCTCTTTCTCTCCCTCTCTCTTTCTCCCTTTCATTCTCTCTTTCTCTCTCTCTCAATCAATCAAGTTTATTTTATATAGCCCTTCGTACATCAGCTAATATCTCGAAGTGCTGTACAGAAACCCAGCCTAAAACCCCAAACAGCAAGCAATGCAGGTGTAGAAGCACTGTGGCTAGGAAAAACTCCCTAGAAAGGCCAAAACCTAGGAAGAAACCTAGAGAGGAACCAGGCTATGAGGGGTGGCCAGTCCTCTTCTGGCTGTGCCGGGTGGAGATTATAACAGAACTATGCCAAGATGTTCAAAATGTTCATAAGTGACAAGCATGGTCAAATAATAATCATGAATAATTTTCAGTTGGCTTTTCATAACCGATCATTAAGAGTTGAAAACAGCAGGTCTGGGACAGGTGGCGCTTCCATAACCGCAGGCAGAACAGTTGAAACTGGAATAGCAGCAAGGCCAGGTGGACTGGGGACAGCAAGGAGTCATCATGCCCGGTAGTCCTGACGTATGGTCCTAGGGCTCAGGTTCTCCGAGAGAGAGAAAGAAAGAGAGAAGGAGAGAATTAGAGAGAGCCAAGATTTTCAAAATGTTCATAAATGACAAGCATGGTCAAATAATAATCAGGAATAAATGTCAGTTGGCTTTTCATAGCCGATCATTAAGAGTTGAAAACAGCAGTTCTGGGACAGGTAGGGGTTCCGTAACCGCAGGCAGAACAGTTGAAACTGGAATAGCAGCAAGCCCAGGCGGACTGGGGACAGCAAGGAGTCATCATGCCCGGTAGTCCTGACGTATGGTCCTAGGGCTCAGGTCCTCCGAGAGAGAGAAAGAAAGAGAGAAGGAGAGAATTAGAGAGAGCCAAGATTTTCAAAATGTTCATAAATGACAAGCATGGTCAAATAATAATCAGGAATAAAAGTCAGTTGGCTTTTCATAGCCGATCATTAAGAGTTGAAAGCAGCAGGTCTGGGACAGGTAGGGGTTCCATAACCGCAGGCAGAGCAGTTGAAACTGGAACAGCAGCAAGGCCAGGTGGACTGGGGACAGCAAGGAGTCATCATGCCCGGTTTGCCGTGACGTATGGTCCTAGGGCTCAGGTTCTCAGAGAGAGAGAAAGAAAGAGAGAACGAGAGAATTAGAGAGAGCATACTTAAATTCACACAGGACACTGGATAAGACAGGAGAAGTACTCCAGGTATAACCAACTGACCCTAGCCCCCCGACACATAAACTACTGCAGCATAAATACTGGAGGCTGAGACAGGAGGGGTCAGGAGACACTGTGGCCCCATCCGAAGAAAGCCCCGGACAGGGCCAAACAGGAAGGGTATAACCCCACCCACTTTGCCAAAGCACAGCCCCGCACCACTAGAGGGATATCTTCAACCACCAACTTACAATCCTGAGACAAGGCCGAGTATAGCCCACAAAGATCTCCACCACAGCACAAACCAAGGGGGGGCGCCAACCCAGACAGGAAGATCACGTCAGTAACTCAACCCACTCAAGTGACGCACCCCTCCTAGGGACGGCATGAAAGAGCACCAGTAAGCCAGTGACTCAGCCCCTGTAATAGGGTTAGAGGCAGAGAATCCCAGTGGAGAGAGGGGAACCGGCCAGGCAGAGACAGCAAGGGCGGTTCGTTGCTCCAGAGCCTTTCCGTTCACCTTCACACTCCTGGGCCAGACTACACTCAATCATATGACCTACTGAAGAGATAAGTCTTCAGTAAAGACTTAAAGGTTGAGACCGAGTCTGCGTCTCTCACATGGGTAGGCAGACCGTTCCATAAAAATGGAGATCTATAGGAGAAAGCCCTGCCTCCCGCTGTTTGCTTAGAAATTCTAGGGACAATTAGGAGGCCTGCGTCTTGTGACCGTAGCGTACGTATAGGTATGTACGGCAGGACCAACTCGGAAAGATAGGTAGGAGCAAGCCCATGTAACGCTTTATAGGTTAACAGTAAAACCTTGAAATCAGCCCTTGCCTTAACAGGAAGCCAGTGTAGGGAAGCTAGCACTGGAGTAATATGATCAAATTTCTTGGTTCTAGTCAGGATTCTAGCAGCCGTATTTAGCACAAACTGAAGTTTATTTAGTGCTTTATCCGGGTAGCCGGAAAGTAGAGCATTGCAGTAGTCTAACCTAGAAGTAACAAATGCATGGATTAATTTTTCTGCATCATTTTTGGACAGAAAATTTCTGATTTTTGCAATGTTACGTAGATGGAAAAAAGCTGTCCTTGAAACAGTCTTGATATGTTCGTCAAAAGAGAGATCAGAGTCAAGAGTAACGCCGAGGTCCTTCACAGTTTTATTTGAGACGACTTTACAACCATCAAGATTAATTGTCAGATTTAACAGAAGATCTCTTTGTTTCTTGGGACCTAGAACAAGCATCTCTGTTTTGTCCGAGTTTAAAAGTAGAAAGTTTTCAGCCATCCACTTCCTTATGTCTGAAACACAGGCTTCTAGCGAGGGCAATTTTGGGGCTTCACCATGTTTCATTGAAATGTACAGCTGTGTGTCATCCGCATAGCAGTGAAAGTTAACATTATGTTTTCGAATAACATCCCCAAGAGATAAAATATATAGTGAAAACAATAGTGGTCCTAAAACGGAACCTTGAGGAACACCGAAATGTACAGTTGATTTGTCAGAGGACAAACCATTCACAGAGACAAACTGATATCTTTCCGACAGGTAAGATCTAAACCAGGCCAGAACTTGTCCGTGTAGACCAATTTGGGTTTCCAGTCTCTCCAAAAGAATGTGGTGATCGATGGTGTCAAAGGCAGCACTAAGGTCTAGTAACACGAGGACAGATGCAGAGCCTCGGTCTGACGCCATTAAAAGGTCATTTACCACCTTCACAAGTGCAGTCTCAGTGCTATGATGGGGTCTAAAACCAGACTGAAGCATTTCGTATACATTGTTTGTCTTCAGGAAGGCAGTGAGTTGCTGCGCAACAGCTTTTTCTAACATTTTTGAGAGGAATGGAAGATTCGATATAGGCCGATAGTTTTTTATATTTTCCGGGTCAAGGTTTGGCTTTTTCAAGAGAGGCTTTATTACTGCCACTTTTAGTGAGTTTGGTACACATCCGGTGGATAGAGAGCTGTTTATTATGTTCAACATAGGAGGGCCAAGCACAGGAAGCAGCTCTTTCAGTAGTTTAGTAGGAATAGGATCCAGTATGCAGCTTGAAGGTTTAGAGGCCATGATTATTTTCATCATTGTGTCAAGAGATATAGTACTAAAACACTTAAGTGTCTCTCCCGATCCCAGGCCCTGGCAGAGCTGTGCAGATCCAGGACAGCTAAGCCCTGGAGGAATACGCAGATTCAAAGAGGAGTCCGTAATTTGCTTTCTATTGGTCATGATCTTTTCCTCAAAGAAGTTCATGAATTTATTACTGCTGAAGTGAAAGCCATCCTCTCTTGGGGAATGCTGCTTTTTAGTTAGCTTTGCAACAGTATCAAAAATACATTTTGGATTGTTCTTATTTTCCTCAATTAAGTTGGAAAAGTAGGATGATCGAGCAGCAGTGAGGGCTCTTCGGTACTGCACAGTACTGTCTTTCCAAGCTAGTCGGAAGACTTCCAGTTTGGTGTGGCGCCATTTCCGTTCCAATTTTCTGGAAGCTTGCTTCAAAGCTCGGGTATTTTCTGTATACCAGGGAGCTAGTTTCTTATGACAAATGTTTTTCGTTTTTAGGGGTGCAACTGCATCTAGGGTATTGCGCAAGGTTAAATTGAGTTCCTCAGTTAGGTGGTTAACCTCTAATTCCTCCCAAACCCGGATCCGGGAGCACCCCCACCAGTAAAAAAGCTGACTAGCATAGCCTAGCATAGCGTCACAAGTAAATACTAGCATCTAAATATCATTAAATCACAAGTCCAAGACACCAGATGAAAGATACACTTCTTGTGAATCCAGCCATCATTTCTGATTTTTTTAAATGTTTTACAGGGAAGACACAATATGTAAATCTATTAGCTAACCACGTTAGCAAAAGACACCACTTTTCTTACTCCACCATTTTTTTACTGCATCAGTAGCTATCACAAATTCGACCAAATAAAGATATAAATAGCCACTAACCAAGAAACAACTTTATCAGATGACAGTCTGATAACATATTTATTGTATAGCATATGTTTTGTTAGAAAAATGTGCATATTTCAGGTATAAATCATAGTTTACCATTGCAGCCACCATCACAACTCTCCCCAAAGCGACTAGAATAACTACAGAGAGCAACGTGTATTACCTAATTACTCATCATAAAACATTTCTTAAAAATACACAGCGTACAGCAATTGAAAGACACAGATCTTGTGAATCCAGACAATATTTCAGATTTTCTAAGTGTTTTACAGCGAAAACACAATATAGCGTTATATTAGCTTAGCACAATAGCAAACCACACAACAGCATTGATTCCAGCCAAACATAGCGATAACGTATTCACCACCAAAATATATAAATTTTTTCACTAACCTTCTCAGAATTCTTCAGATGACAGTCCTGTAACATCATATTACACAATGCATATAGAGTTTGTTCGAAAATGTGCATATTTAGCGGCACAAATCGTGCTTATACATTGAGAATAGTGTCCAAATACTCAAGCAATCTGTCCGGCGCCATCTTGGAAAGGCCCCTATTCTTATCGAAAACTATTCATAAACTTGACTAAAAAAATACAGGTTGGACAGCAATTGAAAGACAAATTAGTTCTTAATGCAATCGCTGAATTACATTTTAAAAATTAACAATACTGCGCAATACAGGGTGCGATAAAGCAAGGCTACACTGCAAGTAATGGCGTCTTATGCATTTGACTTGTTTCAACAGAACAATGAATTATCAGCATAAATAGTTCTTACTTTTTGATGACCTCCCATCAGAATCTTGGGATAGGTGTCCTTTGTCCAAAAGAATCGTTGCTAGGTTGTAGAATGTCGTCTTCCACGTTGCAATTAGCAGTAAACATTAGCCATGTGGGCCAGAGATACCCAACTTCCTACAGCGCCAAGAAAATAAATACCCGAAAATCGCAATATACTGACATAAACTGATATAATTCGGTTCAAAATAACAAGATTATGATGTCTTTAAAGCCTATATTGAATAAAAACAGAGCCGGATATAACTAGTTCCTAAAACGGGAGCTTCTAAAACGACATGCCAAGGTCCTCAGTGAGTCAGCGCGAAGAAGCAAAAGAAGGGACACATCGATTCCAATCAATTTATAGACTTTCTGATCTGCGTAGAGACTCCATTTCAAGGCCCTCTATTCGCTGACACCCAGGGGAAGGCGTATGCAGTGCATCTCAACCAATAGAAGACAGGCAAAGTTATACACAGGTCTGAGAACAGGTTGGAAAAATCTGCATTCTCAACTCCACATAGGGAAATTGCTCTAAGTCCAGTTCTGTTTCACTTACAGACATAATTCAAACGGTTTTACATACATAATTCAAACGGAAACTAGAGAGTGTTTTCTATCCAATAGTAATAATAATATGCATATTGTACGAGCAAGAATTGAGTACGAGGCAGTTTAATTTGGGAACATCAAGAAAAAAATAGTGCTAACAGCTCCCCCTATTGACAAGAAGTTAACTGATTTTTGTCCTCTGACGTCCTTGGGTAGGCAGAAGGAGTCTGGAAGGGCATCAAGGAATTTTTGT
>NC_052342.1:17377277-17477277 GCF_016432855.1 Salvelinus namaycush | reverse complement strand
AGTCCGGAGCTGCCACTCAGTCCGGAGCTGCCACTCAGTCCGGAGCTGCCACTCAGTCCGGAGCTGCCATTAGTCCGGAGTTGCCCCTCTGTCCTGAGCTACCTCTCTGTCCTGAGCTACCTCTCTGTCCTGAGCTACCTCTCTGTCCTGAGCTACCTCTCTGTCCTGAGCTACCTCTCTGTCCTGAGCTACCTCCTAAATCATGTGGGGGCCTTGGGGAGGATTCTTAGGCCAAGGTCGTGGGCGAGGGTCGCCACTCAAAGGACGCTAAGGAGGGGGACAAAGACAGTGGTGGAGTGGTGTCCTCGTCCTGCGCCGGAGCCGCCACCGCGGACAGATGCCCACCCAGACCCTCCCCTTGAGTTTTAGGGGTGCGCCCGGAGTTCGCACCTTGAGGGGGGGGTTCTGTCACGTTCCTGACCTGTTTTCTGTTGTTTTGTATGTGTTTAGTTGGTCAGGACGTGAGCTGGGTGGGAATTCTATGTTGTGTGTCTAGTTTGTCTGTTTCTATGTCCAGCCTAATATGGTTCTCAATCAGAGGCAGATGGTAATCGTTGTCCCTGATTGAGAATCATATATAGGAGGCTTGTTTTGTGTTGGGATTTTGTGGGTGTTTGTTTCCTGTCTCTGTGATTGTCTGCACCAGATAGGTCTGTGTCGGTTTTTGCACATTTGTTATTTTGTATTGTTGTTTGTAGTGTTTTACTTGTTCTTTATTAAACATGTTTAACACTAGCCGCGCTGCACTTTGGTCCTCTCCTTCACCCCTGGAAGAAAACCGTTACAAGTGGACTGATGAAATAATGGGTGGACTCATAAAATAGTAGTGGACTGATGAAATAATGGTGGAGTCATAAAATAGTAGTGGACTGATGAAATAATGGTGGACTGATGAAATAATGGTGGACTCATAAAATAGTAGTGGACTGATGAAATAATGGGGGACTCATAAAATAGTAGTGGACTGATGAAATAATGGTGGACTGATGAAATAATTGTGGACTGATGAAATAATGGTGGACCGATGAAATAATGGTGGACTGACGAAATAATTGTGGACTGATGAAATAATTGTGGACTGATGAAATAATGAAATAATGGTGGACTGATGAAATAATGGTGGACTGATGAAATAATTGTGGACTGATGAAATAATGAAATAATGGTGGACTGATCAAATAGCGATAGACTGATTAAATAATGGTGGACTGATGAAATAATGGTGGACTGATTAAATAATGGTGGACTGATGAAATAATGGTGGACTCATAAAATAGTAGTGGACTGATGAAATAATGGTGGACTCATAAAATAGTAGTGGACTGATGAAATAATGGGTGGACTCATAAAATAGTAGTGGACTGATGAAATAATGGTGGAGTCATAAAATAGTAGTGGACTGATGAAATAATGGTGGACTGATGAAATAATGGTGGACTCATAAAATAGTAGTGGACTGATGAAATAATGGGGGACTCATAAAATAGTAGTGGACTGATGAAATAATGGTGGACTGATGAAATAATTGTGGACTGATGAAATAATGGTGGACCGATGAAATAATGGTGGACTGACGAAATAATTGTGGACTGATGAAATAATTGTGGACTGATGAAATAATGAAATAATGGTGGACTGATGAAATAATGGTGGACTGATGAAATAATTGTGGACTGATGAAATAATGAAATAATGGTGGACTGATCAAATAGCGATAGACTGATTAAATAATGGTGGACTGATGAAATAATGGTGGACTGATTAAATAATGGTGGACTGATGAAATAATGGTGGACTCATAAAATAGTAGTGGACTGATGAAATAATGGTGGACTCATAAAATAGTAGTGGACTGATGAAATAATGGGTGGACTCATAAAATAGTAGTGGACTGATGAAATAATGGTGGAGTCATAAAATAGTAGTGGACTGATGAAATAATGGTGGACTGATGAAATAATGGTGGACTCATAAAATAGTAGTGGACTGATGAAATAATGGGGGACTCATAAAATAGTAGTGGACTGATGAAATAATGGTGGACTGATGAAATAATTGTGGACTGATGAAATAATGGTGGACCGATGAAATAATGGTGGACTGACGAAATAATTGTGGACTGATGAAATAATTGTGGACTGATGAAATAATGAAATAATGGTGGACTGATGAAATAATGGTGGACTGATGAAATAATGGTGGACTGATGAAATAATAGTGGACTGATGAAATAATGGTGGACTGATGAAATAATGGTGGACTGATGAAATAATGGTGGACTGATGAAATAATGGTGGACTGATGAAATAATGGTGGACTGATGAAATAATAGTGGGCTGATGAAATAATGGTGGACTGATGAAATAATGGTGGACTGATGAAATAATGGTGGACTGATGAAATAATGGTGGACTGATGAAATAATGGTGGACTGATGAAATAATGGTGGGCTGATTAAATAATGGTGGACTGATGAAATAATGGTGGACTGATGAAATAATAGTGGACTGATGAAATAATAGTGGACTGATGAAATAATGGTGGACTGATGAAATAATGGTGGACTGATGGGATGAAAGAAGATACACACAAATGGGGTAAATTAACAAACACCTTCCCCTTTGTGTTTGTGTGTTTGTGTGTATGGTACATGTGTGTACATGCTTGAGGGTGTGTGTTCTACTGGGACAACAGTGTGTGTGCGTGTGTGTGCCTGTTTGTGTGTGTCAAATGGTTAAGTTTAGGTATTCATTCCGAGGGGTTAAGGTCAGAGGAATGGATGGGGGAAGGCTTAACAAAAACAATGCACTGTTTCCATCAAGCATCATCAAAGTACTCTCCCTGCTTGCTAGAGCATTAGGAACTGGCATACTGGTCTAAGCAGCGTGCTCTGGCTTTGAGCCTCATGAGTTGGCGCCCAGTACTGTGCCATGTTTTTGGGGGGTATTTTTTGTGAGCGCCAAGAAGGCATATATCGACGTCCTCAGAACCTTTTCAAACGACAGAAGGTAACTGGGCTAGGGATAGCATGGCAGCAAGATGGCTGCATCACATGACAGGTTAACGTACTGTAGGTGTGCTCTGATTATTAACCTTTCACTTTTCCTTTTTCTCTCCTTTCTCTCTGTCTTCCTCCTCCCTTTCTCTGTCTTCCTCCTCCCTCTCTTTTTCTCCCTCTCTCTGTCTTCCTCCTCCCTCTCTTTTTCTCCCTCTCTCTGTCTTCATCCTCCCTCTCTTTTTCTCCCTCTCTGTCTTCATCCTCCCTCTCTTTTTCTCCCTCTCTCTGTCTTCATCCTCCCTCTCTTTTTCTCCCTTTCTCTGTCTTCATCCTCCCTCTCTTTTTCTCCCTTTCTCTGTCTTCCTCCTCCCTCTCCTTTTCTCCCTTTCTCTGTCTTCCTCCTCCCTCTCTTTTTCTCCCTTTCTCTGTCTTCCTCCTCCCTCTCTTTTTCTCCCTCTCTCTGTCTTCCTCCTCCCTCTCTCTGTCTTCCTCCTCCCTCTCTTTTTCTCCCTCTCTCTGTCTTCCTCCTCCCTCTCTTTTTCTCCCTCTCTCTGTCTTCCTCCTCCCTCTCTTTTTCTCCCTCTCTCTGTCTTCCTCCTCCCTCTCTTTTTCTCCCTCTCTCTGTCTTCATCCTCCCTCTCTCTGTCTTCATCCTCCCTCTCTTTTTCTCCCTTTCTCTGTCTTCCTCCTCCCTCTCTTTTTCTCCCTTTCTCTGTCTTCCTCCTCCCTCTCTTTTTCTCCCTCTCTCTGTCTTCCTCCTCCCTCTCTTTTTCTCCCTTTCTCTGTCTTCCTCCTCCCTCTCTTTTTCTCCCTTTCTCTGTCTTCCTCCTCCCTCTCTTTTTCTCCCTTTCTCTGTCTTCCTCCTCCCTCTCTTTTTCTCCCTTTCTCTGTCTTCCTCCTCCCTCTCTTTTTCTCCCTCTCTCTGTCTTCATCCTCCCTCTCTTCTTCTCCCTCTCTCTGTCTTCATCCTCCCTCTCTTTTTCTCCCTCTCTCTGTCTTCCTCCTCCCTCTCTTTTTCTCCCTCTCTCTGTCTCTTATCCTCCCTCTCTTTTTCTCCCTCTCTCTGTCTTCCTCCTCCCTCTCTTTTTCTCCCTCTCTCTGTCTTCCTCCTCCCTCTCTCTGTCTTCCTCCTCCCTCTCTTTTTCTCCCTCTCTCTGTCTTCATCCTCCCTCTCTTTTTCTCCCTCTCTCTGTCTTCCTCCTCCCTCTCTTTTTCTCCCTTTCTCTGTCTTCCTCCTCCCTCTCTCTGTCTTCCTCCTCCCTCTCTTTTTCTCCCTCTCTCTGTCTTCCTCCTCCCTCTCTTTTTCTCCCTCTCTCTGTCTTCATCCTCCCTCTCTTTTTCTCCCTTTCTCTGTCTTCCTCCTCCCTCTCTTTTTCTCCCTTTCTCTGTCTTCCTCCTCCCTCTCTTTTTCTCCCTTTCTCTGTCTTCCTCCTCCCTCTCTTTTTCTCCCTTTCTCTGTCTTCCTCCTCCCTCTCTTTTTCTCCCTCTCTCTGTCTTCATCCTCCCTCTCTTTCTCTCCCTCCCTCCCCAGTCTCCCCTACCCTCCACCCCCTCTTCCCCCTTCCCATCCCTGTAGGTTGAGGTGGACAACCTGAAGAGGTTGTAGACCGTAGCGTTGAGAGTAGACCGTAGCGTTCAAGAGGAGCAGCTGTAAGGAGCTGCTGCCCATCGCCGAACTCAGTGGAGTCTCCTTCCCCTACTGCCTCTTGGCAACCAATAGAGACAGTATGGCAACACTAACTAAACATTTGATACTGACACATTTGATACTGCCAATTCCTCTCTCCCTCTTCATGTGACGCTTACTCTTTCTGATGATGGTAGCATGACTTATTTTCTCTCCCTCTCTCTCTCTCTGTCTACACTTCTCTTTCTCTCTCTCTCTCCCTCCAGGTGAACCGGACTCTGACCACTACGGTCGTATGGTTGAGTTGTGCTTCATCTTCAGTGTCATCTGGTCCATCTGTGCCTCAGTCATTGAGGATGGTCGTAAGAAGATCAACAAGGTGGGGTACAGAGATACACATATGTATGAGCGTGCATGCACACACACACACACACACACACACACACACACACACACACACACACACACACACACACACACACACACACACACACACACACACACACACACCCATGCGTATACAGTACACGTATAAACACACAGTGTTATAGGGTTATTGTTTATTTAGTATTTATGCACAAATATTGAACTCTAAAACACATTTGAAAGACAGTCTCTATTAATACTGAGCTTACAAACTAATAGGTATTTTTGTACACTTCATTACGGTATTAATTTCCTTCATTTATGGGATTATATTACCATATATTACTGTATTTATGCAAAGATGCTGAACTGTGTCACTGACCTTTTCTCTTGTAGTTGTCCCTTCCAGGACACCATCTATGAATACTATGTGTTCACTAATAACATGACCTGGGCCTCCTCTGAGGACAAGCTGCCCAAGGGCTGGAGCTACTCAGTCCCTGTTTGTGGACGTGTGTGTGTGTGTGTGTGTGTGTGTGTGTGTGTGTGTGTGTGTGTGTGTGTGGGTGTGTGGGTGTGTGGGTGTGTGGGTGTGTGTACCTGAGAGCTCTCTGTGGCCTGAGACCGTGCCAAGCGCCTGCAGTCTGATTTGCACACACTGACTCACTGCACCACCACACACACACTGCCATGGCTCTCGACTCTATACTATCTCACTGGAATAGGAGGGTGTGTTTGTGAGTCCTGGTCTGACTGGTTTTGTGTGGTATAGTAAAGTGATATCTTCAATTGGAAATGCCATTTTTCTTCTGTTCTTTATTTACTGCTGTCACATATACATATTTTCTCCCCCATTCATGTCTTTGCCTCCTATCCCTCCCCCCTTTCTCCCTCCCTCCCCCTGCATCCCTCTCCCTCCTCTCTCCATCCCACTCTCTCTCTCCCTTCCTCCCCCAGTGCTCTGCTTTATAAGCTCATGGTTCCCTGGGTGGACACGGTTGCTTATAACTTCCTGCTGCGGGTGCTGGTGACGGGTCAGTACCGGGTGTTGATGACAGGTCCAGTGGGAAGGCCTGGACTCCTCCAAGAGGGCGGTCCTCACCGTCAACATGTCCTCACAGGTGAGACAGGACAGATAACCTCTAAATAACCTACCTGGAACCTACTAGTAACTTCCCATCAACCTACCTGGAACCTTACAACAACCTCTAAATAACCTACCTGTAACCTACTAGTAACTTTCCATCAACCTACCTGGAACCTTACCACAACCTATAAATAACCTACCTGGAAGATACTAGTACCTTCCCATTAGCCGTCCTGTAACCTTACCACAACCTATAAATAACCTACCTGTAACCTACTAGTAACTTTCCATCAACCTACCTGGAACCTTACCACAACCTATAAATAACCTACCTGGAAGATACTAGTACCTTCCCATTAGCCGTCCTGTAACCTTACAACAACATCTAAATAACCTACCTGGAACCTACTAGCAACTTCCCATCAACCTACCTGGAACCTTACAACAACCTCTTGGCAAGGTCCCACTAACCTGCAAGCCATTTAGTCATTTCAGCTCCCTTTGACCACAGTCTCACAACCACAGATCTAGTTATCTGTTACACTCTTAATGTCTCACAACCACAGATCTAGTTATCTGTTACACTCTTAATGTCTCACAACCACAGATCTAGTTATCTGTTACACGCTTAATGTCTCACAACCACAGATCTAGTTATCTGTTATGTAACAGTATAACTTTAGGGCGTCCCCTCGCCCCGACCCGGGCGCGAACCAAGGACCCTCTGCACACATCAACAACGGTCGCCCACGAAGCATCGTTACCCATCGCTCCACAAAAGCCGAAACCCTACTTCAAGTCTCAGAGCAAGTGACGTAACCGATTGAAACGCTATTAGCGCGTACCCGCTAACTAGCTAGCCATTTCACATCCGTTACACTTACACTCTTAATGCCAACAAGAACACTGTCCATGATGAAGACTATTCTACAGAGTATGTTGTCCTCTGTAGCTCAGTTGGCAGAGCATGGCCCCAGGTCCTCTGTAGCTCAGTTGGCAGAGCATGGCTCCAGGTCCTCTGTACCTCAGTTGGCAGAGCATGGCCCCAGGTCCTCTGTAGCTCAGTTGGCAGAGCATGGCCCCAGGTCCTCTGTAGCTCAGTTGGCAGAGCATGGCTCCAGGTCCTCTGTACCTCAGTTGGCAGAGCATGGCTCCAGGTCCTCTGTAGCTCAGTTGGCAGAGCATGGCCCCAGGTCCTCTGTAGCTCAGTTGGCAGAGCATGGCTCCAGGTCCTCTGTAGCTCAGTTGGCAGAGCATGGCTCCAGGTCCTCTGTACCTCAGTTGATAGAGCATGGCCCCAGGTCCTCTGTAGCTCAGTTGGCAGAGCATGGCTCCAGGTCCTCTGTACCTCAGTTGGCAGAGCATGGCCCCAGGTCCTCTGTAGCTCAGTTGGCAGAGCATGGCTCCAGGTCCTCTGTACCTCAGTTGGCAGAGCATGGGTCCAGG
The DNA here is from genome assembly GCF_016432855.1 of Salvelinus namaycush. Taxonomy (NCBI): domain Eukaryota; kingdom Metazoa; phylum Chordata; class Actinopteri; order Salmoniformes; family Salmonidae; genus Salvelinus; species Salvelinus namaycush. The sequence goes on along the minus strand of NC_052342.1, from coordinate 17,469,753 downwards.
TCCTCTTTAGCTCAGTTGGCAGAGCATGGCACTTCAACACCAGGATAGTGGGTTTGATTCCTGGGACCACATGTATGAAAATGTATGGAAGCGCGACTGTAAGTCACTTTGGATAAAAGCATGTGTTAAATGGCATATATTATTGTAATATTTGTATTCATTATGTGTGGCAACATGGGCATACAGAAGTAAATTTGATTCGACATCCAACTATTCATGTGAAGCTTAGATATTGGAAAGCCATAATCTACAGCTAAAAATACTTTGGACCAGCCACCACAGCGGGAGTAGGGGGTAATAAAGTATGATTAAGGTGAGTGCAGGTGTGTGTGTGTGTGTGTGTGTGTGTATTAGACCAGGTTGAATAGCCTCCATCTCAGCTCAGGTCCCTACAATTTCAGAGTACACGGCTCTCACTCACAAGGCACCGCAATTAGCTGAGTCACGTACCTCGGGCCTCTCGCCTCACCACCCACCTAGCTCTGACGCGCGCACGCACAAACACACACACACCCCTGAACAGTCATTACATTACAGGAACCTGGCTGGGTGATGGAAGTACTTATAACAGCATCGTCATCATCATCACCACCACCATCATCATCATCATTAACATCCCCTGAATAACTATGAGAGAGAGAAGGAGTTAGAGAGGCAGGGAGGGAGAGAAAAAGTTGGAGAGTAGCCATCAACTCTCTCTCTGTCTGTTGATCCATCTATCGTTCACTCCATCAACCCCACTCTGATCCACTCAGTCTTCTGCTGTCCCTTATTCACTAATGTATACCTCTTTTCATATGCCTCTCTTTTTCTGGCTGACACCGCTCTTCCCGTCACCACCTCTCCATCTCTCGCTCTTCCCGTCACCACCTCTCCATCTCTCGCTCTTCCTGTCACCACCTCTCCATCTCTCACTCTTCCCGTCACCACCTATCCATCTCTCACTCTTCCCGTCACCACCTCTCCATCTCTCGCTCTTCCCGTCACCACCTCTCCATCTCTCACTCTTCCCGTCACCACCTCTCCATCTGTCACTCTTCCCGTCACCACCTCTCCATCTCTCGCTCTTCCCGTCACCACCTCTCCATCTCTCACTCTTCCCGTCACCACCTCTCCATCTGTCACTCTTCCCGTCACCACCTCTCCATCTCTCGCTCTTCCCGTCACCACCTCTACATCTCTCACTCTTCCTGTCACCACCTCTACATCTCTCACTCTTCCCGTCACCACCTCTCCATCTATCGCTCTTCCCGTCACCACATCTCCATCTCTCGCTCTTCCCGTCATCAGCTTTCCATTTCTCGCTCTTCCCGTCACCACCTCTCCATCTCTCACTCTTCCTGTCACCACCTCTCATCACTCACTCTTCCTGTCACCACCTCTCCATCTCTCACTGTTCCTGTCACCACCTCTCCATCTCTCACTTTTCCCGTCACCACCTCTCCATCTCTCACTCTTCCCGTCACCACCTCTCCATCTCTCACTCTTCCCGTCACCACCTCTCCATCTCTCACTCTTCCCGTCACCACCTCTCCATCTCTCGCTCTTCCCGTCACCACCTCTCCATCTCTCGCTCTTCCTGTCACCACCTCTCCAACTCTCACTCTCCATCTCTCACTCTTCCCGTCACCACCTCTCCATCTCTCACTCTTCCCCTCACCACCTCTCCATCTCTCGCTCTTCCCGTCACCACCTCTCCATCTCTCGCTCTTCCTGTCACCACCTCTCCATCTCTCACTCTCCATCTCTCACTCTTCCCGTCACCACCTCTCCATCTCTCACTCTTCCCATCACCACCTCTCCATCTCTCACTCCCTCCATCTCTCACTCTTCCCGTCACCACCTCCCCATCTCTCACTCTTCCTGTCACCACCTCTCCATCTCTCACTCTTCCCGTCACCACCTCTCCATCTCTCATGCTTCCCGTCACCACCTCTCCATCTCTCACTCTTCCCGTCACCACCTCTCCATCTCTCGCTCTTCCTGTCACCACCTCTCCATCTCTCACTCTCCATCTCGCACTCTTCCCGTCACCACCTCTCCATCTCTCACTCTTCCCGTCACCACCTCTCCATCTCTCACTCGTCCTGTCACCACCTCTACATCTCTCACTCTTCCCGTCACCACCTCTCCATCTCTCACTCTTCCCATCACCACCTCTCCATTTCTCACTCTTCCTGTCACCACCTCTACATCTCTCACTCTTCCTGTCACCACCTCTCCATCTCTCACTCTTCCCGTCACCACCTCTCCATCTCTCATGCTTCCCGTCACCACCTCTCCATCTCTCACTCTTCCCGTCACCACCTCTCCATCTCTCGCTCTTCCTGTCACCACCTCTCCATCTCTCACTCTCCATCTCGCACTCTTCCCGTCACCACCTCTCCATCTCTCACTCTTCCCGTCACCACCTCTCCATCTCTCACTCGTCCTGTCACCACCTCTACATCTCTCACTCTTCCCGTCACCACCTCTCCATCTCTCACTCTTCCCGTCACCACCTCTCCATCTCTCTCTCTCCATCTCTCACTCTTCCCGTCACCACCTCTCCATCTCTCACTCTTCCCGTCACCACCTCTCCATCTCTCACTCTTCCCGTCACCACCTCTCCATCTCTTTCCCTCTTTCCATCTCACTCCATCTCTTTCTCTCCATCTCTTTCCCTCTCTCTCCATCTCTTTCCCTCTCTCTCCATCTCTCTCTCACACACACACATCCACACACACCTGACCGGATCCGCTTTCGCTCTCCCTCTCATTCAATTCAAATCAATTCAATTCAAAGGGCGTTATTGGCATGGGAAACATATGTTTACATTTCCAAAGCAAGTGAAATCTCTCTCTCCCTCTCATTCTTTCTCTTTCTCCCTCTCATTCTCTCTTTCTCTCTCTCACTCTCTCTCACATACAGTGCATTCGGAAAGTATTCAGACCCCTTTCCTTTTTCCACATTTTGTTACGGCCTTATTCTGAAACAGATTACATTTAAAAAATCATCATCAATCTACACACAATACCCCATAATGACAAAGTGAAAAAAGGTTTTTAGAAATGTTAGCAAATTTCTTAAAAATAAAAAACAGAAATACCTTATTTACATAAGTATTCAGATCCTTTGCTATGAGACTCAAAGTTAAGCTCAGTTGCATCCTGTTTCCATTCATCATCCTTAAGATGTTTCAACAACTTGATTGGAGTCCACCTGTGGTAAATTCAATTGATTGGAAATGATTTGGAAAGGCACACACCTGTCTATATAAGGTCCCACAGTTGACAATGCATGTCAGAGCAAAAACAAAGACATGAGGTCGAAGGAATCGTCCATAGAGGATTGTGTCGAGGCACAGATCTGGGGAAGGGTGCCAAAAAATGTCTATAGCATTGAGGTCCTCAAGAACACAGTGGCCTCCATCATTCTTAAATGGAAGAAGTTTGGACCACCAAGAGTCTTCCTAGAGCTGACCGCACTGCCAAACTGAGCAATCGGGGGAGAAGGGCCTTGGTCAGGGAGGTGACCAAGAACCCGATGGTCACTCTGACAGGACTCCAGAGTTCCTCTGTGGAGATGGGATAACCTTCCAGAAGGACAGCCATCTCTGCAGCTCTCCACCAATCAGGCCTTTATGGTAGAGTGGCCAGACGGAAGCCACTCCTCAGTAGAAGGCATATGACAGCCCGCTTGGAGTTTGCCAAAAGGCACCTAAAGGACTAACAGACCATGAGAAACAAGATTCTCTGGTCTGATGAAACCAAGATTGAACTCTTTGGCCTGAATGCCAAGCGTCAAGTCTGGAGGAAACCTGGCTCCTTCCCTACGGTGAAGCATGTTGGTGGCAGTTTCATGCTGTGGGGGATGTTTTTCAGCGGCAGGGACTGGGAGACTAGTCAGGATCGAGGAAAGATGAATGGAGCAAAGTAAAGAGAGATCCTTGATGAAAACCTGCTCCAGAGCGCTCAAGACCTCAGACTGGGGCGAAGGTTCACCATCCAACAGGACAACGACGCTAAGCACACAGGAAAGAGTGGCTTCGGGACAAGTCTCTGATTGTCCTTGAGTGGCCCAGCCAGAGCCTAGATTTGAACCCAATCCAACATCTTTGGAGAGACCTGAAAATAGCTGTGCAGCGCTCCCCATCCAACCTGACAGAACTTGAGAGGATCTGCAGAAAAGAATGGGAGAAACTCCCCAAATACAGGTGTGTCAAGCTTGTAGCATAATACCCAAGAAGACTCATCTGTAATCGCTGCCAAAGGTGCTTCAACAAAGTACTAAGTAAAAGGTCTGAATACTTATGTAAATGTGATATTTCAGTATAAGTTTTATAAAATCTAAAAACCTGTTTTTGCTTTGTCATTGTGAGGTATTGTGTGTAGATTGAAGAGGGGGAAAAACTATTGAATCAATTTTAGAATAAGGCTGTAACGTAACAAAATGTGGAAAAAGTAAAGGGGTCTGAATACTTTCAGAATGCACTGTGCACACACACACACACACACACACACACACACACACAGACACACACACACACACACACACACACACACACACACACACACACACACACACACACACACACACACAAATCTCTACTCGACAGGCGTCATTAACAAGGCATCATCCATTACCACGTAAGTTCCTTAGTTCCCTCTCCTTCGGCGTTTCTATTTCAGAATTGTAGGGCAGTTGTGTGTGTTGTTGTGTGTGTTGTTGTGTGTGTTGTTGTGTGTGTTGTTGTGTGTGTTGTTGTGTGTGTTGTTGTGTGTGTTGTTGTTGTGTGTGTTGTTGTGTGTGTTGTTGTGTGTGTTGTTGTGTGTGTTGTTGTGTGTGTTGTTGTGTGTGTTGTTGTTGTGTGTGTTGTTGTGTGTGTTGTTGTGTGTGTTGTTGTGTGTGTTGTTGTGTGTGTTGTTGTGTGTGTTGTTGTGTGTGTTGTTGTTGTGTGTGTTGTTGTGTGTGTTGTTGTGTGTGTTGTTGTGTGTGTTGTTGTGTGTGTTGTTGTGTGTGTTGTTGTGTGTGTTGTTGTTGTGTGTGTTGTTGTGTGTGTTGTTGTGTGTGTTGTTGTGTGTGTTGTTGTTGTGTGTTGTTGTGTGTGTTGTTGTGTGTGTTGCTGTGTGTGTTGTTGTGTTGTTGTGTGTGTTGCTGTGTGTGTTGCTGTGTGAGTTTGTTGTGTGTGTTGCTGTGTGTGTTGTTGTGTGTGTTGTTGTGTGAGTTTGTTGAATTAGTCTTGCTGTTTATTTGTGTGGACGTGTGTGGATGCATGCTGCATGGAGTGCTTGTTTGTATGTGTGTGTGCTGAATATAGTGTATTCACCCTGCTGTGTGTGTGTGTGTGTGTGTGTGTGTGTGTGTGTGTGTGGTGTGTGTGTGTGTGTGTGTGTGTGTGTGTGTGTGTGTGTGTGTGTGTGTGTGTGTGTGTGTGTGTGTGTGTGTGTGTGTGTGTGTGTGTGTGTGTGTGTGTGTGTGTGTGTGTGTGTGTGTGTGTGTGTGTGTGTGTGTGTGTGTGTGTGTGTGTGTGTGTGTGTTGTATAGCACATGTTCTTGCTGGCATCTATGGGGCCACCTGGTAGGGGTAGGACTCACTTTTCAGGTCGCCTGCAGTGCCACTTTTACCTCATCAACATGACCTTCCCTACTGTGAATCACACATACAGACACACACACACAGCTTTATTCAGCTCTATACGACCTTGGCCCATGCAGCTACTCTAGCAACAGCCTTCTGCTCAATGCTGCTCTCTATCCTTCTCTGCTATCCTCCCCTACCTTTTTCTCCACCTCTTCTCTACTACTTAACTTCCTTCCTCTTCCCCACCTACACTCCTCAACACTTCTGTTTCGCTTCTTCCCATCCCCTGCTTTACACCTCTTGTCCTCTTCTTCCCTCCCTGTGCTCCTCATCTCATTCTCCTCTTGTTTCCTCCTCTCCTTCTCTTTCTGTCTCTGTGTGTTTCAGGTCAGTCAGTTTCACTACAGAGCCATGTTTCCTGATAATGAGTCTGTTCTCTCTCTGACATTTTATCTTCCTTAATTGTCCTCTATCCTCTCTGTCTCTCTCTCTCTCCTCTGTCTCTCTCTCTCTCCTCTGTCTCTCCACGTCTGGAACCAGAAAGCACCTGGTTATCTTTTTTACTTTAACTTTTGTCCCTCTTTCTCCTTCCTTACCTAACCATCCTCTGACATTTGTCCTCCTTTACAGCTCTATAGAGATGAGATAATGACTTGGAATGAAATAATAAAGTCATCAAATAAAACAAATATTTCATTAAAGTAAAGTGAATAAATGATAGTTAGTAAGTGATAAGCAGTAATGGACAGTCACTACCATCATGGGACTTCTATTCATTGTTTTATTCTGTGCTGTTACAGCCTTCAAACCAAATAATCTAAACCGAAATCGAAAACCGTGATTATTTTAGAATAATCTAACCGAAACCAAACCAACCTAAAAAAGGACAAATCGCTCAGCACTAGCTAGCTGAGAAGCTAGGCTCTCTGTTTGAATTCACCTACCACAGCATCTGCCCCAACAAACAAGCACCCATATTCAGTTTACTCACTCTGAGACGCACGCATGCACGCACGCACGCACGCACGCACGCACGCACGCACGCACGCACGCACGCACGCACGCACGCACGCACGCACGCACACACACACACACACACACACACACACACACACACACACACACACACACACACACACACACAGGACTGGGAGGATGGAATGGATAGTTCTTTAGTCTGACTGATGACTAAATGGATGTGTGTGTAAATTGACAAGCAGACTGATTGAAGGATCGATTAAGGTATTGATTGATGAGTGGTTTGTAATTAGTAGTCGACCGATTGGTTGATTGATTACAACACCTCGGTCTCCGAGAGTTGTTTACAGATGTCTTGCATGTCAATCTAACTGTGCGTGTGCATGCGTGCGTCTCTGTTTGTGTGTGCACGCTTGTGTATATGTGTGTCTCTCTTTCTCTCTCAGGGGACTTCCTGAAGGAGCCTTGTGTGTATGAAGACCCTCTGGACTTCAAGACGTTGAAGAGTTTCATGGAGTCTCAGCTGGAGGATTACAATCTGACCCCTGGAGTGGTGATAGTCAGCATAGTACATATGAATACTGCACACTAAACTGTCATATACAAATGGCACAGTCAGTATGACTGCAAATTCCACAGCACAGCCATACAAAATACAGTCAATACATCCCATCACCACACATCCCTGCTGCTTGCTCTTACTTTGGCTCTTACTTTCCATGGAAATGAATAGCTTCATTTTCGTATCTTACCAATGAGTAGGGTGTCCAATACAAAACACATATTTTGACCAATGTGTTAAATGATAAGTTAACTGTGTAGATAATCGTAGATAAAAACCAATGGTCCACACCCCATGTCTCTATCATAAGACGTTTCAACATTATTGGAGTTTTTAACCTTGTAGGATGGTCAAAATTAAGGTGAGTAAATCAATGAAAGCCAGAGTAAAAATGGTCATTAATCAGGAAAATAGCATCGTGTCAGCTAGGCTGGATGCTGTGCGAGAATGAAGGCTAGCGGATAGGCTGAACTCATCTTTCTTCTCCAATCCGGATGACATAAAACAATATAGATGTAAGATAGATATCGATTTTGAGACATGACATGTAGTATTTTATTATTAATGCGAAGTTCTTTCTCACAAAATGTCAGTGGAGCATTGAGCGTACCCCAAGCTTTTTATTGTCAAAGCCTTTTACATTCAATTCAGCTCGTGTCAACAGAGCTGGGTGCTTATTATCGGATGGATTACATTATGAAATCTGACTTTTTAGATATAATGATAAGTTAGAGAAAGACCCCTCTGAACAATTCAGAACATAAATAATCATATCTGTCTCGGTGAAATGTATTTAATAGCATAAGGAAGTGAAATGTCATAACCAAAGTGAGTTTTTGGCAGAGTAGGTGTACACCCTACCATGAGTCAGGTAGAAGTGGGTGTTGGTGTCTAGCTTTGCTGATCAAATAAACCACATGTGTGTTCCCTCGGTAACCCGTGTGGTATGTGTGATCAGCCAGCCCAGAGGGAACATGCTGCTGGAGGGCATCGGGGGCTCAGGCAGACAGAGCCTTTCCAAGATGGCCGCCTCCATCTGTGAGTACCTGGTCTTCCAGGTGGAGGTCACCAAGAAGTACTGCAAGCAGGAGTTAAGAGAACATTATATATGACCTACTGACAGACATGGCTTGAAATAATATTTTAAATCATTTAATTCTTGCCACTATAGGGGGTGCTGTTTCGCATTAGCATAATTTGCTCTACAGATTAAACGGCTTCCTACTCAATTCTTGCTCGTACAATATGCATATTATTATTATTATTATTGGATAGAAAACACTCTCTAGTTTCTATAGCCGTTGGAATTTTGTCTCTGAGTGAAACAGAACTCAATCTACAGCACTTTTCATGATAGGGAGTCAGATTTCAGACATCTTGGCCCCTGATCTGGAGTCAGTTTAAAGGTCCCTGTAAATGCTATGGAGAAACAGACACTTCTTACGTCTTCCCCTGGATGTCAGTACGTGATGACGCTTTGAATGGAGTCGATTGCGCAATCAGGGGCTGTATAAAACAGCAAATACCGGAAGTAGCTTCCCTTTGCTGCCTGCGCCTGGCGCACGAAGGACGTCGGACTCGCCTCCTTCCAAGCTTTTGTTTAGCCAGTAATATTTCTCTGGTCATGTTTTTACTCGTTAGAGGTGTTAAAAACATCATAAGGTAGTTAATTTAAACCGTTTTATAGCAATTTATATCCGTTTAGTGCGATTTTGAGGCATTTATTTCTGAGACACTTTGAACCGCTGGGCACGTTTCCAGTTCATGCCGAACGTTAGTGGGCATTTCCACATGGCAAGAGGACAGCTTTCGACCAAAAGACGATTAGACCCAAGAAAGGATTCTTTGCCCAAGATTCTGATGGAAGAACAGCTCACAGTAAGAACAATTTATGATGATAAATCGTGTTTCTGTCGAAAAATGTTAAACGCTTATGCCGCCATTTTGTTTTGTATAGCTTCGCTTGGCGCAACCTGTATTGAAAAGTAAGGATAATTTAAAAAATGTAAATCAGCGATTGCATTAAGAACTAATTTGTCTTTCGATTCCTGTCAACCCTGTATTTTTTAGTCAAGTATATGATTAGCTATTGATTAAACTAGATCACTCAAAGATGGCGACCGACATTTTCAGGCTTGTTTTGCTACTATTTTCATTGTATAACCACGGTTTTTTATGGCTAAATATGCACATTTTCGAACAAACTCTATATGTATGTTGTAATATGATGTTACAGGAGTGTCATCGGAAGAATTCTGAGAAGGTTAGTGAAAAAATTAATATATTTTGGCGATGATAACGATATCGCTCTCTTTGGCTTGAATTCATGCTGGGGTAACGTTTGCATATGTGGTATGCTAATATAACGATTTATTGTGTTTTCGCCGTAAAACACTTAGAAAATCTGAAATGTTGTCTGAATTCACAAGATCTGTGTCTTTCCATTGCTATGTGCTGTGTATTTTTAAGAAATGTTTTATGATGAGTAAATTGGTAATACAAGTTGCTCTCTGTAGTAATTCTAGTCGCTTTGGTGAGATTTGTGATGGTGGCTGCAATGGCAAACTATGATTTATACCTGAAATATGCACATTTTTCTAACAAAACCTATCCTATACCATAAATATGTTATCAGACTGTCATCTGATGAGGTTTTTTCTTGGTTAGTGGCTATCAATATCTTAGTTTAGCCGAATTGGTGATAGCTACTGGTGGAGAGAAAAAATGGTGGACAAAGAAAAATGGTGTCTTTTGCTAACGTGTTTAGCTAATAGATTTACATATTGTGTCTTCCCTGTAAAACATTTTAAAAATCTGAAATGGTGGCTTTATTCACAAGATCTGTATCTTTCATTAGGTGTCTTGGACTTGTGATTTAATGATATTTAGATGCTACTATTTAATTGTGACGCTATGCTAGCGATGCTAATCAGTGTGGGGGGGGGGTGGGGGGTGATCCCGGATCCGGGGTTGAGGCTCGTTAGAGGTTAAAATACTTTATCTGTGCTTGATTGAGCTTGCCTGGCACATAGGAACCAAGAGAAAGGCAGATTAAAGCAAACACTTTTAGTATTTGAACCCAGGTAGGCCTACTGCACTTCTACGTACTACTCTTCACATACTCTATATCAGTGGTTCCCAACCCTTTTCGGTTACTGTACCACGAATTTAATTTTACCCGGAGTACCCTTGAAGTACCCCCAGTAGGACTATGGCCTCATGAGTCTTCTCAAGTACCCCCCTTGTGGATAGTCCAAGTACCACCAGGAGTCCTAGTACCCCTGGTTGGGAACCACTGCTCTGTAGCACACTGGAGTTTAGATAGAGTGAGAGATTTTCTAGGTGACTGCACTTCACACAGAGGTTGTGAGACAGGATATATTTGGACCTGTTTTGCAAGAGGAACCCATTTGTCGAATTTGGGTGATCTGCCAACAGCAAGGCATTTGTTAATAACATAATTGCACTGAATTACAGCGTGCTGCTCGGCGCTGCTTGGTCCCTGAGCGTTTAATATTAATTGAGTCAGACCGACAGCCTTATGTTCTGCAGTCAGTTGGACGCATTTTCCCACAGTTGCTTGTGGTTAGTTTCTATTTTAATCGCTTTACTTTTACTCGTGTAGTTTCAGAGATGTGATTGATTTCGATTGATCGTTCACGAATCTCCTGCTTTTCTGACGTCAGAGTTTAGAGACGTCCCTGTAAACCAATATCCTACTTTTCCTGATTGGACTTTTCATCTTGTACTGACTCTTGGTCACGTCCCAAGAGTTTGTACTAAATCGGCAGTATTCCAGAGTCTTTCCTTCCCAGCACTTTGCGACAACGGCTGATGTAAAAACAAAAGGGCTTTATTGATCATTTGGATTGATTTGATAGATTTTTGACACTCAGACATGAGGGAGTTGTATGGGCTGACGGGTGTGGACAACAAGTCCACAGTGATTCTGTTCAACGACACCCAGATAGTACACCTGTCGTTCCCAGAGGACATCAACAACACCTTCAGCTCTGGAGAGGTGCCCAACCTCTAAAAACAGAGCTCCAAGATGCACCACTACTAACAACACATTTATTTAAGGGAGTTTTAATACAATGCAACATTTGCATCTGTTATTTTCAAAGAGGGAACAACACAGAAAATAATGATTACAAGGTTGACTTTACACAGGTGCTAAAGCGAAGTCAATGTCTTATGGAAAAGTCACCTCAAAAAATGACAGGTAAAAAGTCTTATAGTGCTTTCCAACGTCTGGTAGCCTAGTTTGTGTTTTGTGTATTAACCTTTGACCCTGACCTTTTCGTCCAGGTGTCCAGTGCTCTGTCCGACTCACCCAGGGAAGACAACATCATCGAGACGCCAGACTCCATGTTTAACTACCTGATCGAGTTAGGAACAACAACCTACACACCGTCCTTTGTATGAGGCCTGTGGGAGAGCCCTACAGATACATTTCAGCTAAAGGATATACAGTACCTGCTGTATCTCACCAAGAACAGAAGTGTCAAATTTACAAAGCACTGAACACATTCAACAATAAGGGTTTGAGATAGAGATGAAAGCTTTTCCTGCGGCATCAAGCTGTGCTAATGGACGGCAATGTACCAAACCATAGCCAAGGTTCTCTCATTATCTGTTTCCCTTTCATAAAGCGTGGCTCTCTCTCTGAGTGTGTGATCCCCACACTGCTGCACAGCTGATTCTCAATATTACAGCATTGACAGCAACATTTGCACACAACGGTTACGTCTCAAATGGCAATCTATCCCCTATTTTGTGCACAACATTTGACCAGGGCCCTGGACACTCCTTATGAATGAGCTTGTTATTAATGGCTGATGTGCGTCTCTTGTCTTGCAAATTAGGTTCTGTGTTTAGGGTGACAGCATTTTAGCCTGAGGTTCGCTGAGATTAGAAATGACAGGGTGGATACGACAAGACGTCTGGGTCACACACACATGCACGCACACACACACACTAACACCAGTCTGTCTCGGCTCTCATTAGTGGGACAGATCAGTGGTCACACATAATACCACTAATTGGGTTGGCAGGGCCCATTACCCAGAGCTAATCACCATGCCTTGGCTGTTGGCTTCAGGGCTTCCCTCCCTCCATCCCTCCATTCCTCCACCTCTGACCAGTATTAGTGGCTGGGAGTGGGACAGAACCTTAGCAACTCAACGCAGTCACACCATGGCTGGCTGTGATGGCATGACAGCCATTAGCCAGCTAAACCTAGTGGCTCAGACAATGGAGTTTGGGTCTTGGCGGCTGTTATGTTTAATGGATTTAAGTCGCGTTTTTCCAAAAGCTCAAAGAGCTTTTCATCATTCACGTCATTCACCACCACATTGGTGTGTAACACCTACCTGGGTAATGCACGACACCCATTAGCCATCCTGCTGTGTTCCGGTCGAATTGGACCGATTTACAAGTTTTCTCTCTGAAAAATGTAGTTCATTTAATCTGATTGAAGGTTCCAAGACTTTGTCCACACAGGGCATCTGAACCCAAAATACATTTTGATGATTTTCATAGCATTTTGGGTGTTTTATCTAACTTTGTACACCTGTGGTGTTCCAGGTCAAAAATGACCAGTCTTTAGAAATTAATGGGTGAGACTACAATTAGTGTATAAAAGTGAGTTCAGGCACGTACCCATTCATCAGATGGACACACTTCCTCTCCCAGACCCCCACATGCATGTGTGTTTGAGCACACACACACACACACAACAATCGCAACATTGTTTCAATAATATATAGAACTTTTCTCGCAGTTCTGGTATATAAAGCTTTTTTGAGGCCTTGCTCACAATTCCTTCTGTGGCAGCACAATGACCAAACGATATTCTGTATGTGAGGCTCTTGCTCATATCTTTAATCATGACACTGGTGAGGAGGAGAGAGTCCTTGTTAAACTTTGACACAAAGTAGTCTATGATAAATAGCACAATTTGTTTCATCTGATTTAATTTGTTATAGTCAAAATAATCCATAGATTAGGGTTAAGGGCGCCCCCCCTTGGTTTGTGCCGTGGCGGAGATTTTTGTGGGCTATACTCGGCCTTGTCTCAGGATGGTAAGTTGGTGGTTGGAGGTATCCCTCTAGTGGTGTGGGGGCTGTGCTTTGGCAAAGTGGGTGGGGTTATATCCTTCCTGTTTGGCCCTGTCCGGGGGTATCATCGGATGGGGCCACAGTGTCTCCTGACCCCTCCTGTCTCAGCCTCCAGTATTTATGCTGCAGTAGTTAATGTGTCGGGGGGCTAGGGTCAGTTTGTTATATCTGGAGGACTTCTCCTGTCTTATCCGGTGTCCTGTGTGAATTTAAGTATGCTCTCTCTAATTCTCTCCTTCTCTCTCTCTTTCTTTCTTTCTCTCTCTCGGAGGACCTGAGCCCTAGGACCATGCGTCAGGACTACCTGGCATGATGACTCCTTGCTGTCCCCAGTCCACCTGGCCTTGCTGCTGCTCCAGTTTCAACTGTTCTGCCTGCGGCTATGGAACCCTGACCTGTTCACCGGACGTGCTAAAAAAGCCAACTGACATTTACTCCTGAGGTGCTGACTTGCTGCACCCTCGTTAACTACTGTGATTATTATTATTTGACCATGCTGGTCATTTATGAACATTTGAACATCTTGGCCATGTTCTGTTATAATCTCCACCTGGCACAGCCAGAAGAGGACTGGCCACCCCTCATAGCCTGGTTCCTCTCTAGGTTTCTTCCTAGGTTTTGGCCTTTCTAGGGATTTTTTCCTAGCCACCGTGCTTCTACACCTGCATTGCTTGCTGTTTGGGGTTTTAGGCTGGGTTTCTGTACAGCACTTTGAGATATCAGCTGATGTACGAAGGGCTATATAAATACATTTGATTTGATTTGATTTGAAGACTCAGAACGCCACACAACAGATTGACTTTTATTGAAATGTTGTAACGGTTCTCGTCCTCTTCGTCTGAGGAGTAGCAAGGATCGGACCAATACGCAGCGTGGTAAGTGTCCATTTTAATTTATTAAAACTGAACACTAAAAATACAAAATAACAAAGTGAATAATACCGAAAACCCGAAACAGTCCTGAAATGTGAAACAAACACTACAACAGGAAACAATCACCCACAACACACAATGAAAAACAGGCTACCTAAATATGGCTCCCAATCAGAGACAATGACTGACACCTGCCTCTGATTGAGAACCATACTAGGCCCAACACATAGAAATCTACCAACAAAACAAAACATAGAAAAACAACATAGAATGCCCACCCCAAATCACACCCTGACCAAACTAAAATAAAGACATAAAAAAGGCACTAAGGTCAGAACGTGACAAATGTATAGTATTGTTTGGAACTGATGCGTGTGATGGTGTACCACAGGAACTACAGCACACTCGGGAAGTATTCAGATCCCTTGACTTTTTCCACATTCTGTTGTGTTACAGCCTTATTCTAAAATGTATGAAAAAATATATATTCTTATCAATCTATACAATACCCCATTACATTTTTTGAAATATCTACCAAAATCCTTCAGTAGTGGTTTCTTTGGAGCAATTCGATCATGATGGCCTGATTCACGCAGTTCTCCTGATTCTCCTCTGAACAGTTGATCTTGAGATGTGTCTGTTACTTGAACTCTGTGAAGCATTTATTTGGGCTGCAATCTGAGGCTGGTAACTCTAATGAACTTATCCTCTGCAGCAGAGGTAACTCTGGGTCTTCCTGTCCTGTGGCGGTCCTCATGAGAGCCAGTTTCATCATAACTCTTGATGGTTTTTGCGACTGCATTTCCGCATTGACTGACCTACATGTCTTAAAGAAATGATGGACTGTCGTTTCTCTTTGCTTATTTGAGCTGTTCTTGCCATAATATGGACTTGGTCTTTCACCAAATAGGGCTATCTTCTGTATGCCACCCCTACCTTGTCACAACACAACTGATTGGCTCAAACGCATTAAGAAATAAATACATTCCACAAATTAACTTTTAACAAGGCACACCTGTTAACTGAAATGCATTCCAGGTGAAGCATGTTGAGAGAATGCCAAGAGTGTGCAAAGCTGTCATCAAGGCAAAGGGTGGCTACTTCGAAGAATCCCAAATATAAAATGTATTTTGATTTGTTTAACACTTTCTTGGTTACTACATGATTCCATGTGTGTTATTTCAGAGTTTTGATGTCTTCACTATTATTTTACAATGTATAAAATAGCAAAAATAAAGAAAAACCCTGGAATGAGTAGGTATTCTAAAACTTTTGACTGGTACTGTATATAATATTGTAAGAAGATTGCGGTAATGTTTACAGCCAGAAGTATGTTCCTGGCCACATGTCCTGATCGGGAAAACCTCTTGCTTCTTTTCATTTTGCATAACGTTTCAATAATGTTATATTGTGTTTTAATAACGTTTTAGGGAGGGATGGAGGGAAAGAGAGGGAGAGAGATATAGAGGAACAGAGAGGGAGAGAGAGTAACAGCTGCTTATGGTACACACGTACACACACCGAAGACAACCCGTGTAGACCTTAACATTACATGTTTACTTACAAGCCCAGCCCTTTAACCAACAATGTAGAATTTTTTTTTTTTTTAAAGTAAGAAAATATTAGCTTACAAAAAATGTACTAACCTGAAGTAAGACAAAAAGTAACAATAACAATAAAATAACAATAACAAGGCTATATACAGGGGGTACCGGTATCGAGTCAATATGCGAGGGTACAGGTTAGAGGTAATTTGTACATGTAGGTAGGGGTGAAGTGACTATGCATAGATAATAAACAGCGAGTAGCAGCAGTGTGAAACAGGAGGTCAATGCGAATAGTCTGGGTAGCCATTTGATGAACTGTTTAACACACACACACACACACACACTCAGAGGTACTGCATGGGGTTGGAGAGGAGGGGAGAAGAGACCTGTCTGTGTGGGAAATACTTACTATGCTGCTTCTCTGAAGTGTGAATGAGTCTGAGTGAGTGTGGATGAGTGGACGTGCGCGTGTTTGTGTTTCTGATAGGTACTCAGGCACTTTGTGTGCCCATGAGTATAGTAAAAATCCCGTCTAGATGACTCTAGTTCTCGTGCGAATCTGTGTCTACTGTATTTTTTAAATGCTCAGGTGTTTTGTCACAGTCCACCTGAGTCCGGGATTGCATGCATGTTTGTATATTTGGGTGTTAGGTGAATTTCTCAACATTAAGTGTGTGTGTTTGTGTGTGTTCTGTTTATGTGCATGCTTACACGTGTGTTTCCGTGACGTGGGTGTATGTATTACTCTGACACGTGTATTTTTGGTTTTACTATTCTTGTGGGAGCCAGTCGAACATTCAGACAAGTGGGGATATTTCTCCTGTCCCCACATGGAAAAAGGCAATTTTAGGCTTAGGGGTTAGGTTTAGGGTTACAATTAGGGTTAGAATTAGGGTTAGGTATAGTTTTAGGTTAAGGTGTTTGGGGTTAAGTTTAGCGTTAGGGTTATGGAAAATAGGATTTTGGATGGGAATCAATTCGTTGGTCCCCACAAGGTTAGCAATACAAAACTGTGTGTGGGGGAATAGCTGGACCTGTTGAAGAGGCAGTATGATGATTAGCTGGCAGATGGAGGAGTTGACGAGGAAGTCAGAGGACATGAAGCTCAAACTGGACCAGGCCGGGAAACTGGTGTCAGGACTGGCTGGAGAGAGAGTCTGCTGGGAGGAGACTGTGGTGGTAAGGACTCCTCTTATGGAGCTCCGACAGTAGAGTATCTGAACAATCCACTTTCACAGTCCTTTGGTCTGGTGATTAGAATGACCATGTCTTACAGCTGCATCATGTCATTAAAGTCTTCATCTTTCTTTGATGTTCACATCTCTCTGTTCTGATGTGTGTCTCAGGGTTTGGAGAAGAACATGGTATCTGGTAGGAGACTGTCCGCTGGCTGCAGCCTTCTTGTCCTACATGGGGCCTTTCCTCTCCAACTACTGAGATGAGATGGTGTCTAGTATCTGGATGAAATGGGTTCTGTCTGGATTCTCCTATACTCTTTCACAGCACAACAGTATGCCAACATGTATTTATGTGTTTATATTATTCACTGTTACCTGTTAGTTGCCACCTCTCACTCTCACACACACATTTAGCCACACCTCCCTTTCTTTCTCTTTGTCTCTCACTTTCCCCTCCGTCGGGGGCGTGAGGTACGTGAGTTGGAGGTGCCGTGTTCTCCAGGGTTCAGTTTCGCTGTGTTCCTGTCCAAGCCCACGGCCGTGAGGGACTGGAACATCCAGGGTTTGCTTCCGACGCCTTCTCCACCGAGAACAGAGTCATCATCACCTGCGACAACCGGTCAGACACCACGCACATATATGCACTCCGTAGAGACTCTAGTATCTTTATTAAATTCTCTCCGTCTGCCTTTTCTCAGTGCTTAGTTTCAGATCTATAATAGTACTTCAGTAGTCTAGACAAGACAAAATCTTACACCTATCAAACAAAGCAACTATCTCAGTCTCACAGACCTTACTGATAAGGCTAAGAAGTGGCTTGATAGTGTAACTCGTCGTGTTGCTGACTGGGTTTTCCCATTCTTCGTTTTTTCAAGATGGCCCCTGGTGGTGGACCCGCAAGGCCAAGCCCTGAAGTGGATCAAAAAACATGGAGATGGAGAGACCTGCTTTGTACATCTATAACGTAACACACACACACACCGTCTATATCCTCACTCTCACATTTCTCTCTGCCACTGTCTACTTTCTTGATATCGACTTCATACTCTCTGCTTGTGTGTTTGTCTACGTATTCAATATAACATGAATATACTGTATGTTCCTTTTCATTCTCAAAGCTTTTTCTCTTGCTCTCCTCACCCTTGACCTTTACCATGTTTACCGTAGTGAAAAGTCACAAGGTCCCTGAAAACATGCATCACTTACAGTACCAACAACCTCCATTGTACTCTATCTATAATAGCTATATCCCCTCAAGGAGCCAAATGGACGCCAGATTCCCCACAGTAATGCCATCAACAAAGCATTAAGACTAAAGTGTAGTAAAGTGCATTCACCTCTCATTTGAGACTGGTCTTTACATTTGACTGCTGTTAGTCAAGACCAGTAGGCTTCCTTTATCAGATAGGATCCTTTTAGCACAGAGACACACACACACACACACACACACACACACACACACACACACACACACACACACACACACACACACACACACACACACACACACACACACACACACACACACACACACACACACACACACACACACACACACACACACACACACACACACTGAGATCTAGGTGAACAAGAAGGAAGTCATATTTTTCTCCCCAGCTCTGCGGTTTCTCTCCTCCTTTCTTCATACACTTGTTTTATGTGTTCCTTCTGGCACTTCAGGAAGCAGTTTGCCCCTCTCTGTTAGTAAAGTCAGTAAAAAGCAGTCCATTTCTTCAAAAAGGCTTTTCTGTCTGTCTGTCTGTCTGTCTGTCTGTCTGTCTGTCTGTCTGTCTGTCTGTCTGTCTGTCTGTCTGTCTGTCTGTCTGTCTGTCTGTCTGTCTGTCTGTCTGTCTGTCTGTCTGTCTGTCTGTCTGTCTGTCTGTCTGTCTGTCTGTCTGTCTGTGGGTTGAGAATGAGTGATGGTGAAGGGAGGGAGGGGGAGAGTGTTTCAGAGTCTGGACCACTCTATTGGTCACCATGCCTTTCACCCATGTCTCTCCAGGACCTCTACCTACCCTCCCCCCTCTTCTCTGGCCAATTTCACTTGTGTCCACTGTCCAGGACCTCTCTCTCTCCTGTGTTCTCTGTTCTTTCTATTCCTCTCTGACCTTTCCGTCCTCTCTCAAACCGCTTTCAGCCTGGTCTCATACGCATAACTCCACTCCAATGCTCTCCTACAATACGGCCAAAACGCTGACATTTAGAGACAATTGGGCATTGGCTTTAAGAGCAATGGCTTTAACAGCGGTAACAGGCGTGAAACAGGCGGCAGGTAGCCTAGCGGTTAACAGCGTTGGGCCAGTTACCGAAAGGTCGCTCGTTTGAATACCTAAGTGAAAAATCTGTCTATGCGCCCTTGAGCAAGACACTTCAACCTAATTGCTCCTATAAGTGCCTCTGGATAACAGCGTCTGCAAAATGACATAAATGTAAACAATGTCTACTCCTATCTGTCTGTCTAGGCCTGCTTTGGCTAACTTTGTTTGCTCACCAGCTACGATTCCATCCATTTGGCGACACATTTTGATGCAAATATTCTAGAATCGGCATAAAGAAAATAGGCGTATTTTCCCACCAGCGGTGTGTTCTTCCAAACAGAATTGCTGCAGATGAAAATCAGTGTGTGATGACCTAGTGCACATAAAATATGCTTTTTCGCTTACGTTTTCATGTACCAAATAAAAATCGAAAGACCAATGTGTTTCCGTCTCCATCTCAACTCTACCGATACTTTTGTCACAAAAACTGTTGCGTTAAATAACAAATGGGCCTTATTTGGTCTTGGCACGTGCACTGTAGCCAACAGCTAGCAGATACAGCACTGTAGCCAACAGCTAGCAGATACAGCGCTGTAGCCAACAGCTAGCAGATACAGCGCTGTAGCCAACAGCTAGCAGATACAGCGCTGTAGCCAACAGCTAGCAGATACAGCGCTGTAGCCAACAGCTAGCAGATACAGCGCTGTAGCCAACAGCTAGCAGATACAGCGTTGTAGCCAACAGCTAGCAGATACAGCGTTGTAGCCAACAGCTAGCAGATACAGCGCTGTAGCCAACAGCTAGCAGATACAGCGTTGTAGCCAACAGCTAGCAGATACAGCGCTGTAGCCAACAGCTAGCAGATACAGCGCTGTAGCCAACAGCTAGCAGATACAGCGCTGTAGCCAACAGCTAGCAGATACAGCGCTGTAGCCAACAGCTAGCAGATACAGCGCTGTAGCCAACAGCTAGCAGATACAGCGCTGTAGCCAACAGCTAGCAGATACAGCGCTGTAGCCAACAGCTAGCAGATACAGCGCTGTAGCCAACAGCTAGCAGATACAGCGTTGTAGCCAACAGCTAGCAGATACAGCGCTGTAGCCAACAGCTAGCAGATACAGCGTTGTAGCCAACAGCTAGCAGATACAGCGCTGTAGCCAACAGCTAGCAGATACAGCGCTGTAGCCAACAGCTAGCAGATACAGCGCTGTAGCCAACAGCTAGCAGATACAGCGCTGTAGCCAACAGCTAGCAGATACAGCGCTGTAGCCAACAGCTAGCAGATACAGCGCTGTAGCCAACAGCTAGCAGATACAGCGC
Source organism: Salvelinus namaycush (assembly GCF_016432855.1). Taxonomy (NCBI): domain Eukaryota; kingdom Metazoa; phylum Chordata; class Actinopteri; order Salmoniformes; family Salmonidae; genus Salvelinus; species Salvelinus namaycush. Next base: position 17,449,350 of record NC_052342.1, on the reverse strand, counting down.
TGTAGCCAACAGCTAGCAGATACAGCGTTGTAGCCAACAGCTAGCAGATACAGCGCTGTAGCCAACAGCTAGCAGATACAGCGTTGTAGCCAACAGCTAGCAGATACAGCGTTGTAGCCAACAGCTAGCAGATACAGCGCTGTAGCCAACAGCTAGCAGATACAGCGCTGTAGCCAACAGCTAGCAGATACAGCGCTGTAGCCAACAGCTAGCAGATACAGCGCTGTAGCCAACAGCTAGCAGATACAGCGCTGTAGGCTAGTCTACATGTTGAGATTATTATGGATAAACCCTCGATTTTTATTGGAAAGGAGCATCAAGATCACTGTGCACTTTCACCACCCTGTGAAGTTCATCATAGGTAATTTCATATAGGTGTTTGTGTGTTTTTAACCGCATGATGTGTTTGTGTGTTTTTAACCGTATGATGTGTGTGTGTGTTTCTAACCGTATGATGTATTTGTGTGTTTCTAACCGTATGATGTGTTTGTGTGTTTCTAACCGTATGATGTGTGTGTGTTTCTAACCGTATGATGTGTTTGTGTGTTTCTAACCGTATGATGTGTTTGTGTGTTTGTGTGTTTCTAACCGTATGATGTGTGTGTGTGTTTCTAACCGTATGATGTGTTTGTGTGTTTCTAACCGTATGATGTGTTTGTGTGTTTGTGTGTTTCTAACCGTATGATGTGAGTGTGTGTTTCTAACCGTATGATGTGTTTGTGTGTTTCTAACCGTATGATGTGTTTGTGTGTTTCTAACCGTATGATGTGTGTGTGTTTGTGTGTTTCTAACCGTATGATGTGTGTGTGTTTGTGTGTTTCTAACCGTATGATGTGTTTGTGTGTTTCTAACCGTATGATGTGTGTGTGTTTGTGTGTTTCTAACCGTATGATGTGTGTGTGTGTTTCTAACCGTATGATGTGTGTGTGTGTTTCTAACCGTATGATGTGTTTGTGTGTTTCTAACCGTATGATGTGTTTGTGTGTTTTTAACCGTATGATGTATGTGTGTGTTTTTAACCGTATGATGTGTGTGTGTGTTTCTAACCGTATGATGTATGTGTGTGTTTCTAACCGTATGATGTGTGTGTGTGTGTGTTTCTAACCTTGTGTATCTGGTGTTTGTGTGTTTATAACCGTATGATGTGTTTGTGTGTTTTTAACCGTATGATGTGTGTGTGTGTTTCTAACCGTATGATGTGTGTGTGTGTTTTTAACCGTATGATGTGTTTGTGTGTTTATAACCGTATGATGTGTGTGTGTGTTTCTAACCGTATGATGTGTTTGTGTGTTTATAACCGTATGATGTATGTGTGTGTTTCTAACCATATGATGTGTGTGTGTGTGTGTTTCTAACCTTGTGTATCTGGTGTTTGTGTGTTTATAACCGTATGATGTGTTTGTGTGTTTCTAACCGTATGATGTGTGTGTGTGTGTGTGTGTGTTTCTAACCTTGTGTATCTGGTGTTTGTGTGTTTCTAACCGTATGATGTGTGTGTGTGTTTCTAACCGTATGATGTGTGTTTGTGTGTTTATAACCGTATGATGTGTGTATGTGTTTCTAACCGTATGATGTGTGTGTGTGTTTCTAACCGTATGATGTGTGTGTGTGTGTTTCTAACCGTATGATGTGTGTTTGTGTGTTTATAACCGTATGATGTGTGTATGTGTTTCTAACCGTATGATGTGTGTGTGTGTTTCTAACCGTATGATGTATGTGTGTGTTTCTAACCGTATGATGTATGTGTGTGTTTCTAACCGTATGATGTGTGTGTGTGTGTGTGTTTCTAACCTTGTGTGTCTGGTGTTTGTGTGTTTCTAACCGTATGATGTGTGTGTGTGTTTCTAACCGTATGATGTGTTTGTGTGTTTCTAACCGTATGATGTGTGTGTGTGTTTCTAACCGTATGATGTGTGTGTGTGTTTCTAACCGTATGATGTGTTTGTGTGTTTCTAACCGTATGATGTGTGTGTGTGTTTCTAACCGTATGATGTGTTTGCGTGTTTCTAACCGTATGATGTGTGTGTGTGTTTCTAACCGTATGATGTGTGTGCGTGTTTCTAACCGTATGATGTGTTTGTGTGTTTCTAACCGTATGATGTGTGTGTGTGTTTCTAACCGTATGATGTGTTTGTGTGTTTCTAACCGTATGATGTGTGTGTGTGTTTCTAACCGTATGATGTGTGTGTGTGTTTCTAACCGTATGATGTGTGTGCGTGTTTCTAACCGTATGATGTGTGTGTGTGTTTCTAACCGTATGATGTGTTTGTGTGTTTCTAACCGTATGATGTGTGTGTGTGTTTCTAACCGTATGATGTGTGTGTGTGTTTCTAACCGTATGATGTGTGTGCGTGTTTCTAACCGTATGATGTGTGTGTGTGTTTCTAACCGTATGATGTGTGTGCGTGTTTCTAACCGTATGATGTGTGTGTGTGTTTCTAACCGTATGATGTGTGTGTGTGTGTGTTTCTAACCTTGTGTATCTGGTGTTTGTGTGTTTATAACCGTATGATGTGTGTGTGTGTGTTTCTAACCATATGATGTGTGTGTGTGTTTCTAACCGTATGATGTGTGTGTGTTTTTAACCGTATGATGTGTGTGTGTGTTTCTATCCGTATGATGTGTGTGTGTGTGTGTTTCTAACCGTATGATGTGTGTGTGTGTTTCTAACCGTATGATGTGTGTGTGTGTGTGTTTCTAACCTTGTGTATCTGGTGTTTGTGTGTTTATAGCCGTATGATGTGTGTGTGTGTGTTTCTAACCGTATGATGTGTGTGTGTGTTTCTAACCGTATGATGTGTGTGTGTGTTTTTAACCGTATGATGTGTGTGTGTGTTTCTAACCGTATGATGTGTGTTTGTGTGTTTCTAACCGTATGATGTGTTTGTGTGTTTCTAACCGTATGATGTGTTTGTGTGTTTCTAACCGTATGATGTGTTTGTGTGTTTCTAACCGTATGATGTGTTTGTGTGTTTCTAACCGTATGATGTGTGTGCGTGTTTTTAACCGTATGATGTGTGTATGTGTTTCTAACCGTATGATGTGTGTGTGTGTTTCTAACCGTATGATGTATGTGTGTGTGTTTCTAACCTTGTGTATCTGGTGTTTGTGTGTTTATAACCGTATGATGTGTTTGTGTGTTTCTAACCGTATGATGTGTGTGCGTGTTTCTAACCGTATGATGTGTGTTTGTGTGTTTCTAACCGTATGATGTGTGTGTGTTTCTAACCGTATGATGTGTGTGCGTGTTTCTAACCGTATGATGTGTTTGTGTGTTTCTAACCGTATGATTTGTGTGCGTGTTTCTAACCGTATGATGTGTTTGTGTGTTTCTAACCGTATGATGTGTTTGTGTGTTTCTAACCGTATGATGTGTTTGTGTGTTTCTAACCGTATGATGTGTTTGTGTGTTTCTAACCGTATGATGTGTGTGCGTGTTTTTAACCGTATGATGTGTGTATGTGTTTCTAACCGTATGATGTGTGTGTGTGTTTCTAACCGTATGATGTATGTGTGTGTGTGTTTCTAACCTTGTGTATCTGGTGTTTGTGTGTTTATAACCGTATGATGTGTTTGTGTGTTTCTAACCGTATGATGTGTTTGTGTGTTTCTAACCGTATGATGTGTGTGTGTGTTTCTAACCGTATGATGTGTGTGTGTGTTTCTAACCGTATGATGTGTGTGCGTGTTTCTAACCGTATGATGTGTGTGTGTGTTTCTAACCGTATGATGTGTTTGTGTGTTTCTAACCGTATGATGTGTGTGTGTGTTTCTAACCGTATGATGTGTGTGTGTGTTTCTAACCGTATGATGTGTGTGCGTGTTTCTAACCGTATGATGTGTGTGTGTGTTTCTAACCGTATGATGTGTGTGCGTGTTTCTAACCGTATGATGTGTGTGTGTGTTTCTAACCGTATGATGTGTGTGTGTGTGTGTTTCTAACCTTGTGTATCTGGTGTTTGTGTGTTTATAACCGTATGATGTGTGTGTGTGTGTTTCTAACCATATGATGTGTGTGTGTGTTTCTAACCGTATGATGTGTGTGTGTGTTTTTAACCGTATGATGTGTGTGTGTGTTTCTATCCGTATGATGTGTGTGTGTGTGTGTTTCTAACCGTATGATGTGTGTGTGTGTTTCTAACCGTATGATGTGTGTGTGTGTGTGTTTCTAACCTTGTGTATCTGGTGTTTGTGTGTTTATAGCCGTATGATGTGTGTGTGTGTGTTTCTAACCGTATGATGTGTGTGTGTGTTTCTAACCGTATGATGTGTGTGTGTGTTTTTAACCGTATGATGTGTGTGTGTGTTTCTAACCGTATGATGTGTGTTTGTGTGTTTCTAACCGTATGATGTGTTTGTGTGTTTCTAACCGTATGATGTGTTTGTGTGTTTCTAACCGTATGATGTGTTTGTGTGTTTCTAACCGTATGATGTGTTTGTGTGTTTCTAACCGTATGATGTGTGTGCGTGTTTTTAACCGTATGATGTGTGTATGTGTTTCTAACCGTATGATGTGTGTGTGTGTTTCTAACCGTATGATGTATGTGTGTGTGTGTTTCTAACCTTGTGTATCTGGTGTTTGTGTGTTTATAACCGTATGATGTGTTTGTGTGTTTCTAACCGTATGATGTGTGTGCGTGTTTCTAACCGTATGATGTGTGTTTGTGTGTTTCTAACCGTATGATGTGTGTGTGTTTCTAACCGTATGATGTGTGTGCGTGTTTCTAACCGTATGATGTGTTTGTGTGTTTCTAACCGTATGATTTGTGTGCGTGTTTCTAACCGTATGATGTGTTTGTGTGTTTCTAACCGTATGATGTGTTTGTGTGTTTCTAACCGTATGATGTGTTTGTGTGTTTCTAACCGTATGATGTGTTTGTGTGTTTCTAACCGTATGATGTGTGTGCGTGTTTTTAACCGTATGATGTGTGTATGTGTTTCTAACCGTATGATGTGTGTGTGTGTTTCTAACCGTATGATGTATGTGTGTGTGTGTTTCTAACCTTGTGTATCTGGTGTTTGTGTGTTTATAACCGTATGATGTGTTTGTGTGTTTCTAACCGTATGATGTGTGTGCGTGTTTCTAACCGTATGATGTATGTGTGTGTTTCTAACCGTATGATGTATGTGTGTGTGTGTTTCTAACCTTGTGTATCTGGTGTTTGTGTGTTTATAACCGTATGATGTGTGTGTGTGTGTGTTTCTAACCTTGTGTATCTGGTGTTTGTGTGTTTCTAACCGTATGATGTGTGTGTGTGTGTTTCTAACCGTATGATGTGTTTGTGTGTTTCTAACCGTATGATGTGTGTGTGTGTTTCTAACCGTATGATGTATGTGTGTGTGTGTTTCTAATCTTGTGTATCTGGTGTTTGTGTGTTTATAACCGTATGATGTGTTTGTGTGTTTCTAACCGTATGATGTGTGTGTGTGTGTGTTTCTAACCTTGTGTATCTGGTGTTTGTGTGTTTCTAACCGTATGATGTGTGTGTGTGTTTCTAACCGTATGATGTGTGTGTGTGTTTTTAACCGTATGATGTGTGTGTGTGTTTCTAACCGTATGATGTGTGTTTGTGTGTTTCTAACCGTATGATGTGTTTGTGTGTTTCTAACCGTATGATGTGTTTGTGTGTTTCTAACCGTATGATGTGTTTGTGTGTTTCTAACCGTATGATGTGTTTGTGTGTTTCTAACCGTATGATGTGTGTGCGTGTTTTTAACCGTATGATGTGTGTATGTGTTTCTAACCGTATGATGTGTGTGTGTGTTTCTAACCGTATGATGTATGTGTGTGTGTGTTTCTAACCTTGTGTATCTGGTGTTTGTGTGTTTATAACCGTATGATGTGTTTGTGTGTTTCTAACCGTATGATGTGTGTGCGTGTTTCTAACCGTATGATGTGTGTTTGTGTGTTTCTAACCGTATGATGTGTGTGTGTTTCTAACCGTATGATGTGTGTGCGTGTTTCTAACCGTATGATGTGTTTGTGTGTTTCTAACCGTATGATTTGTGTGCGTGTTTCTAACCGTATGATGTGTTTGTGTGTTTCTAACCGTATGATGTGTTTGTGTGTTTCTAACCGTATGATGTGTTTGTGTGTTTCTAACCGTATGATGTGTTTGTGTGTTTCTAACCGTATGATGTGTGTGCGTGTTTTTAACCGTATGATGTGTGTATGTGTTTCTAACCGTATGATGTGTGTGTGTGTTTCTAACCGTATGATGTATGTGTGTGTGTGTTTCTAACCTTGTGTATCTGGTGTTTGTGTGTTTATAACCGTATGATGTGTTTGTGTGTTTCTAACCGTATGATGTGTTTGTGTGTTTCTAACCGTATGATGTGTGTGTGTGTTTCTAACCGTATGATGTGTGTGTGTGTTTCTAACCGTATGATGTGTGTGCGTGTTTCTAACCGTATGATGTGTGTGTGTGTTTCTAACCGTATGATGTGTTTGTGTGTTTCTAACCGTATGATGTGTGTGTGTGTTTCTAACCGTATGATGTGTGTGTGTGTTTCTAACCGTATGATGTGTGTGCGTGTTTCTAACCGTATGATGTGTGTGTGTGTTTCTAACCGTATGATGTGTGTGCGTGTTTCTAACCGTATGATGTGTGTGTGTGTTTCTAACCGTATGATGTGTGTGTGTGTGTGTTTCTAACCTTGTGTATCTGGTGTTTGTGTGTTTATAACCGTATGATGTGTGTGTGTGTGTTTCTAACCATATGATGTGTGTGTGTGTTTCTAACCGTATGATGTGTGTGTGTGTTTTTAACCGTATGATGTGTGTGTGTGTTTCTATCCGTATGATGTGTGTGTGTGTGTGTTTCTAACCGTATGATGTGTGTGTGTGTTTCTAACCGTATGATGTGTGTGTGTGTGTGTTTCTAACCTTGTGTATCTGGTGTTTGTGTGTTTATAGCCGTATGATGTGTGTGTGTGTGTTTCTAACCGTATGATGTGTGTGTGTGTTTCTAACCGTATGATGTGTGTGTGTGTTTTTAACCGTATGATGTGTGTGTGTGTTTCTAACCGTATGATGTGTGTTTGTGTGTTTCTAACCGTATGATGTGTTTGTGTGTTTCTAACCGTATGATGTGTTTGTGTGTTTCTAACCGTATGATGTGTTTGTGTGTTTCTAACCGTATGATGTGTTTGTGTGTTTCTAACCGTATGATGTGTTTGTGTGTTTCTAACCGTATGATGTGTGTGCGTGTTTTTAACCGTATGATGTGTGTATGTGTTTCTAACCGTATGATGTGTGTGTGTGTTTCTAACCGTATGATGTATGTGTGTGTGTGTTTCTAACCTTGTGTATCTGGTGTTTGTGTGTTTATAACCGTATGATGTGTTTGTGTGTTTCTAACCGTATGATGTGTGTGCGTGTTTCTAACCGTATGATGTGTGTTTGTGTGTTTCTAACCGTATGATGTGTGTGTGTTTCTAACCGTATGATGTGTGTGCGTGTTTCTAACCGTATGATGTGTTTGTGTGTTTCTAACCGTATGATTTGTGTGCGTGTTTCTAACCGTATGATGTGTTTGTGTGTTTCTAACCGTATGATGTGTTTGTGTGTTTCTAACCGTATGATGTGTTTGTGTGTTTCTAACCGTATGATGTGTTTGTGTGTTTCTAACCGTATGATGTGTGTGCGTGTTTTTAACCGTATGATGTGTGTATGTGTTTCTAACCGTATGATGTGTGTGTGTGTTTCTAACCGTATGATGTATGTGTGTGTGTGTTTCTAACCTTGTGTATCTGGTGTTTGTGTGTTTATAACCGTATGATGTGTTTGTGTGTTTCTAACCGTATGATGTGTGTGCGTGTTTCTAACCGTATGATGTATGTGTGTGTTTCTAACCGTATGATGTATGTGTGTGTGTGTTTCTAACCTTGTGTATCTGGTGTTTGTGTGTTTATAACCGTATGATGTGTGTGTGTGTGTGTTTCTAACCTTGTGTATCTGGTGTTTGTGTGTTTCTAACCGTATGATGTGTGTGTGTGTGTTTCTAACCGTATGATGTGTTTGTGTGTTTCTAACCGTATGATGTGTGTGTGTGTTTCTAACCGTATGATGTATGTGTGTGTGTGTTTCTAATCTTGTGTATCTGGTGTTTGTGTGTTTATAACCGTATGATGTGTTTGTGTGTTTCTAACCGTATGATGTGTGTGTGTGTGTTTCTAACCTTGTGTATCTGGTGTTTGTGTGTTTCTAACCGTATGATGTGTGTGTGTGTTTCTAACCGTATGATGTGTTTGTGTGTTTCTAACCGTATGATGTGTGTGTGTGTTTCTAACCGTATGATGTATGTGTGTGTGTGTTTCTAACCTTGTGTATCTGGTGTTTGTGTGTTTATAACCGTATGATGTGTTTGTGTGTTTCTAACCGTATGATGTGTGTGTGTGTTTCTAACCGTATGATGTGTGTTTGTGTGTTTCTAACCGTATGATGTGTGTGCGTGTTTCTAACCGTATGATGTGTTTGTGTGTTTCTAACCGTATGATGTGTGTGCGTGTTTCTAACCGTATGATGTGTTTGTGTGTTTCTAACCGTATGATGTGTTTGTGTGTTTCTAACCGTATGATGTGTATGTGTGTTTCTAACCGTATGATGTGTTTGTGTGTTTCTAACCGTATGATGTGTGTGAGTGTTTTTAACCGTATGATGTGTGTATGTGTTTCTAACCGTATGATGTGAGTGTGTGTTTCTAACCGTATGATGTATGTGTGTGTGTGTTTCTAACCTTGTGTATCTGGTGTTTGTGTGTTTATAACCGTATGATGTGTTTGTGTGTTTCTAACCGTATGATGTGTGTGCGTGTTTCTAACCGTATGATGTATGTGTGTGTTTCTAACCGTATGATGTATGTGTGTGTGTGTTTCTAACCTTGTGTATCTGGTGTTTGTGTGTTTATAACCGTATGATGTGTGTGTGTGTGTGTGTTTCTAACCTTGTGTATCTGGTGTTTGTGTGTTTCTAACCGTATGATGTGTGTGTGTGTTTCTAACCGTATGATGTGTTTGTGTGTTTCTAACCGTATGATGTGTGTGTGTGTTTCTAACCGTATGATGTGTTTGTGTGTTTCTAACCGTATGATGTGTGTGTGTGTTTCTAACCGTATGATGTGTTTGCGTGTTTCTAACCGTATGATGTGTGTGTGTGTTTCTAACCGTATGATGTGTGTGCGTGTTTCTAACCGTATGATGTGTGTGCGTGTTTCTAACCGTATGATGTGTGTGTGTGTTTCTAACCGTATGATGTGTTTGTGTGTTTCTAACCGTATGATGTGTGTGTGTGTTTCTAACCGTATGATGTGTTTGTGTGTTTCTAACCGTATGATGTGTGTGCGTGTTTCTAACCGTATGATGTGTGTGTGTGTTTCTAACCGTATGATGTGTGTGTGTTTCTAACCGTATGATGTGTGTGTGTGTTTCTAACCGTATGATGTGTGTGTGTGTTTCTAACCGTATGATGTGTGTGCGTGTTCCTAACCGTATGATGTGTGTGTGTGTTTCTAACCGTATGATGTGTGTGCGTGTTTCTAACCGTATGATGTGTGTGTGTGTTTCTAACCGTATGATGTGTGTGTGTGTGTGTTTCTAACCTTGTGTATCTGGTGTTTGTGTGTTTATAACCGTATGATGTGTGTGTGTGTGTTTCTAACCATATGATGTGTGTGTGTGTTTCTAACCGTATGATGTGTGTGTGTTTTTTTAACCGTATGATGTGTGTGTGTTTCTATCCGTATGATGTGTGTGTGTGTGTGTTTCTAACCGTATGATGTGTGTGTGTGTTTCTAACCGTATGATGTGTGTGTGTGTGTGTTTCTAACCTTGTGTATCTGGTGTTTGTGTGTTTATAACCGTATGATGTGTGTGTGTGTGTTTCTAACCGTATGATGTGTGTGTGTGTTTCTAACCGTATGATGTGTGTGTGTGTTTTTAACCGTATGATGTGTGTGTGTGTTTCTAACCGTATGATGTGTGTTTGTGTGTTTCTAACCGTATGATGTGTGTGTGTGTTTCTAACCGTATGATGTGTTTGTGTGTTTCTAACCGTATGATGTGTGTGCGTGTTTCTAACCGTATGATGTGTTTGTGTGTTTATAACCATATGATGTGTTTGTGTGTTTCTAACCGTATGATGTGTTTGTGTGTTTCTAACCGTATGATGTGTTTGTGTGTTTCTAACCGTATGATGTGTGTGAGTGTTTCTAACCGTATGATGTGTGTGCGTGTTTCTAACCGTATGATGTGTGTGTGTGTTTCTAACCGTATGATGTATGTGTGTGTGTGTTTCTAACCTTGTGTATCTGGTGTTTGTGTGTTTATAACCGTATGATGTGTTTGTGTGTTTCTAACCGTATGATGTGTGTGCGTGTTTCTAACCGTATGATGTGTTTGTGTGTTTCTAACCGTATGATGTGTGTGCGTGTTTCTAACCGTATGATGTATGTGTGTGTTTCTAACCGTATGATGTATGTGTGTGTGTGTTTCTAACCTTGTGTATCTGGTGTTTGTGTGTTTATAACCGTATGATGTGTTTGTGTGTTTCTAACCGTATGATGTGTGTATGTGTTTCTAACCGTATGATGTGTGTGCGTGTTTCTAACCGTATGATGTGTTTGTGTGTTTCTAACCGTATGATGTATGTGTGTGTTTCTAACCGTATGATGTGTGTGTGTGTGTGTTTCTAACCGTATGATGTGTGTGTGTGTTTCTAACCGTATGATGTATGTGTGTGTTTCTAACCGTATGATGTGTTTGTGTGTTTCTAACCGTATGATGTGTGTGTGTGTTTCTAACCGTATGATGTATGTGTGTGTTTCTAACCGTATGATGTGTGTGTGTGTTTCTAACCGTATGATGTGTGTGTGTGTTTCTAACCGTATGATGTGTTTGTGTGTTTCTAACCGTATGATGTGTGTGTGTGTTTCTAACCGTATGATGTATGTGTGTGTTTCTAACCTTGTGTATCTGGTGTTTGTGTGTTTCTAACCGTATTATGTATGTGTGTGTTTCTAACCGTATGATGTGTTTGTGTGTTTCTAACCGTATGATGTGTGTGTGTGTTTCTAACCGTATGATGTATGTGTGTGTTTCTAACCGTATGATGTGTTTGTGTGTTTCTAACCGTATGATGTGTGTGTGTGTTTCTAACCGTATGATGTGTTTGTGTGTTTCTAACCGTATGATGTGTGTGTGTGTTTCTAACCGTATGATGTGTTTGTGTGTTTCTAACCGTATGATGTGTGTGTGTGTTTCTAACCGTATGATGTATGTGTGTGTTTCTAACCTTGTGTATCTGGTGTTTGTGTGTTTCTAACCGTATGATGTGTGTGTGTGTTTCTAACCGTATGATGTGTGTGTGTGTGTGTGTGTTTCTAACCTTGTGTATCTGGTGTTTGTGTGTTTCTAACCGTATGATGTGTGTGTGTGTTTCTAACCTTGTGTATCTGGTGTGTGTGTGTTTCTCATGGTATGATGTGTGTGTGTGTGTATGTGTTTCTAACCTTGTGTATCTGGTGTTTGTGTGTTTCTAACCGTATGATGTGTGTGTGTGTGTGTTTCTAACCGTATGATGTGTGTGTGTGTGTTTCTAACCGTATGATGTGTGTGTGTGTGTTTCTAACCGTATGATGTGTGTGTGTGTGTTTCTAACCGTATGATGTGTGTGTGTGTGTTTCTAACCGTATGATGTGTGTGTGTGTGTGTTTCTAACCGTATGATGTGTGTGTGTCAGGGCCTGGAGACCCAGCTCCTAGGGATCTTGGTGAAGAAGGAGCGTCCAGAGTCAACATCGCCTCTGGCAAGAGGAAAACTGAGAGGTGGAGTACAAGATCCTCAGGTTCCTACTAGACTAATAGTAATACTACACTACTATACTGACCCATTCCCACTGCCTAACTGTCTGTCAACGCCCTAGCTACAATTTCCACATGACCTTTAATGTCATGTTTTAGTCATTTAGCTGGTTACTTAATTTATTTTATTCAGAGTGATTTGCAATACGTGCATTCAAATAAAAAGAAGCAATCATACACAGTTATCAATATCTTCCCAGGTGAAGCCGCCTTCAGAAACGTGCTGGTAGAGCATCCCAACGTCCCAGAGTATTTCCTATTATTCCGTACGTAAATCCGACACACTCCATTTAGGATCATATGTTACGTTTTGTATGTTTAGGGTGGTTGGATGGATCGGTGGGTGGGTCGGTCGGTGGGTGGGTGGGTAGGTGGATAACGCAAACGTCTAGCAACCCAAAGGTTATGAGTTCGAATCTCATCACAGACAACTTTAGCATTTTAGCTAAAGCAACTTTTCAACTACTTTTTAGCTACTTTGCATGTTAGCTAACGCTTCCCCAAACCCTAACCTTAACCCTTAACCCACTTTAGGAATATGAACCCAACATGGCCAGAAAGGGTGGTGAGGAAGGTAATATGCAATAGTTATGAAAATGTATATGTATTATGTTAATAAATGAAATATTGTTTACTAAAGACAAAAAAACGTACAGTGAACCGTCTGTTCTAGTGTTAATGCTCTCCGGATCGGATCACAGAGAGCAAAATACTTGAAATAGTTTGTCTATTTACTGCTTTAATTGGGTCGAGATGGGACTTTGTAGGCCTGTAGGCTACTTCGCTAGAATGAAGCCATCACAGTCAGAAAAGGTGAGGAATTTATTGTGCAGTGATTGAAATAAAATAGGAAATAGATGCCTATTTGTAACTATTTTATTATCCAAATATACAAAAAAAATAGATCTTCACTCCTCTCAAATGATTGCATCTTGTTATTATATTGACCTTTTTTTTAGGTTACTAGGCTACTTTTGCCTTATTTGCAATGCAAAACTTCAACCTCTTGAAACTGTGCATATGTATGGTTGAAAGTTTGCGGGAGGATAAGCACATTCTCACGTCACGTAATTACAAATACCACGTTTTGCATGAAGACTGACATGCATGTTTGAGGGCATATTTTGTGTTTACACAACATTTATAAATGAGGCCCCAGGTGCGCGAGATAACTTTACAAGCATCATAGCATATGTACCGGTGAATCGCTATGACAAATGAAATACTAGTGATAGTGTAATCAATGTGTAATAACTACGTAAAAAAATGTATGAACGAGTTAAATTATTAGTCATATTAATCGTTCAGTCATATTCAGGTCCTGATTGGTCAACAAGCTTATTTGACGTGACAAATAGTGTTATATTTGTATTTATTTTGACACGCAAAGACCCACACGCTCTCTCTCTCTCTCGCTGAGGCACTAGTCATGCCTAGCACGTAGCAGTGTTTGCCTCTGTCATTGCCACTGCTTGCCTTTATTTCATTACGTTAATTAGATCACACAAAGTTCAGCTCAATATTAAAATTATAAACCGGTGGAATTGGCTTCCGTCATTTTCCCTCTCAGCTCGCTGTTAAAATCTATTGTTTATCTTAAACCCATTTATGCCATTATGATTCATTGTTGTTTTGGTTGGAAAGTTTAGTTTCACGAGTGTTACTGTTATTTCATCTTGACAAAAACATCTGACCAACTCTCTGTCTTTCCCGCTCTTTCACCCCCGCTGATGTCTTCACCTTCCATCCTTCTTCGCTCCCCCCTCCCTGTCTTTCTCTCTTCCCACATGTACATTTTACATTTTAGTCATTTAGCAGACGCTCTTATCCAGAGCGACTTACAGTAGAGTGCATACATTTTATTACATTTTTACATATTACATATTACATATTACATTTTTACATACTGAGACAAGGATATCCCTACCGGCCAAACCCTCCCTAACCCGGACGACGCTATGCCAATTGTGCGTCGCCCCACGGACCTCCCGGTTGCGGCCGGCTGCGACAGAGCCTGGGCGCGAACCCAGCCCAGCCTGGGCGCGAACCCAGAGACTCTGGTGGCGCAGCTAGCACTGCGATGCAGTGCCCTAGACCACTGCGCCACCCGGGAGGCCCGGGAGACTCCCCGGGAGACCCGGGAGACTCCTTCTCTCCCCCTCCCTGTCTTTCTCTCTTCCCACCTCTTCGACTCCTTCTTCTCTCCCCCTCCCTCTTTCTCTCTCCCCACATCTCCGACTCCTTCTTCGCTCCCCCCTCCCTGTCTTTCTCTCTTCCCACATCTCCGACTCCTTCTTCGCTCCCCCCTCCCTGTCTTTCTCTCTTCCCACATCTCCGACTCCTTCTTCTCTCCCCCCTCCCTGTCTTTCTCTCTCCCCACCTCTTCTCTCCCCCTCCCTGTCTTTCTCTCTCCCCACCTCTCCGACTCCTTCTTCTCTCCCCCTTCCTGTCTTTCTCTCTCCCCACCTCTCCGACTCCTTCTTCTCTCCCCCTCCCTCTTTCTCTCTCCCCACCTCTCCGACTCCTTCTTCTCTCCCCCTCCCTCTTTCTCTCTCCCCACCTCTCCGACTCCTTCTTCTCTCCCCCTCCCTCTTTCTCTCTCCCCACCTCTCCGACTCCTTCTTCTCTCCCCCTCCCTCTTTCTCTCTCCCCACCTCTTCGACTCCTTCTTCTCTCCCCCTCCCTCTTTCTCTCTCCCCACCTCTCCGACTCCTTCTTCTCTCCCCCTCCCTCTTTCTCTCTCCCCACCTCTCCGACTCCTTCCTCTCTCCCCCTCCCTCTTTCTCTCTCCCCACCTCTTCGACTCCTTCTTCTCTCCCCCTCCCTCTTTCTCTCTCCCCACCTCTCCGACTCCTTCTTCTCTCCCCCTCCCTCTTTCTCTCTCCCCACCTCTCCGACTCCTTCTTCTCTCCCCCTCCCTCTTTCTCTCTCCCCACCTCTGCGACTCCTTCTTCTCTCCCCCTCCCTCTTTCTCTCTCCCCACCTCTTCGACTCCTTCTTCTCTCCCCCTCCCTCTTTCTCTCTCCCCACTTCTCCCCACCTCTTCCCACCTCTCCGACTCCTTCTTCTCTCCCCCTCCCTGTCTTTCTCTCTCCCCACTTCTCCGACTCCTTCCTCTCTCCCCCTCCCTCTTTCTCTCTCCCTCCTTCTTCCCACATCTCTGACTCCTTCTTCTCTCCCCCATTCCTCTATCTCCCTCCTTAATCTCTTTCTGTCTCTATGTTCCATACTCTACTCTCCTCATCCCCTTCCCTCTTCCTCACATTCTCCCTCCCTGACCCCTCCCCCTCTCTGTCTCCAGGTGAGTTGGAGAATGCTTTTAATGAGCTCCAGGGGATGTTGATCATGCACTCTCTGCATCAGGATCACGTCTCCTTCTGTGTCACCTCCTTCGTGTGTGTGTGCGCGTCTGCGTGTGTGCATGCGTGCGTGTGACATGGAGACTGTGAGTGGCACTCTAAGGAGACCGTTTGATCCCCCTCATGCTTTCTGTTTCACTCTGTCTCACTCCCACGCTGACACGTTCATCGTCAATGACAGCTGAGGAAACTGGCACAAGATGGCTACCAGCTAGAGCCAACAAGATACCTGTGTAATGTGGTGGTCCATTTTGAGATGGGTCATTCTTAGGTCCTGAAGTTATTCATTATCTTCGTCACCCTAGGTGTTTGAGCCTTTCCCTCCCTCCCTCCCTCCCTCCCTCCCTCCCTCCCTCCCTCCCTCCCTCCCTCCCTCCCTCCCTCCCTCCCTCCCTCCCCTGGGTGTGAAGTCCGATATGGTGACAGAGTCAGTTCATGGGCTGTGCCCACCCTGTGCTCTACAGGAAGCTGCTCTTTGCTTTCTGTTTCTTCCACAGCATCCTCCTGGAGAGGAGGAAGTTCCTTAAGCTGGGCTGGAACATTTTTTTGCACTAACTTTTGACTCGTCACTTATGCTGCTGTTACTGTTTATTATCTATCCTGTTGCCTCGTTTATCCCTACCTATATGTACATATGTACCTCAATTACCTCGTACCCCTGCACATCGACTCGATACTGGTACCCCGTGTATATAGTCGTTACTCATTGTGGATTTATTCCTATTTATTTCTATTATTTCTCCTTTTTTTCTCTCTGCATTGTTGGGAAGGGCCGGTAAGTAAGCATTTTACTGTTAGCCTACACCCGTTGTTTACGAATCATGTGACAAATCAAATGAGATTTTCCCAAGGGAGATCTGGTCGAGAGGGGAAGCTCATCTTCCATGTACAACCTCTTGAAGTTCTGAAAGACCATAGACCGTGAGCACTACCCAGTGGCCACAAGTATTATTACAGCCACTGCCCTCCAAGAGTGGAATAATAATTCTCCAACACCCAGACCTACACAAGTGTTTCCTAGTTTACAGTCTTCTCCTCTCTCCCCTGTAGACTCTCCTCTCCCACCTACTACATCCCCCAGGACAGGCCCCAGTCCTCTTACAGGGTTAGGGTTATGTAGTGTTAACGGTATGGTTCTCTCTCTAGTCTCTCCTCTCTCGCCACCTGCTACAACATCCCCCAAGACGGACCCACCTTCCAGCTACGGAGCACCTGGAGGTGTTCGGCCACTAGTGGTCACTAGTGTAACCAGGAGGGGAGAACACACTAAACTCATCAGGCTTGAGCCATGTTTCAGTCAGGCCAATCACATCAAGGTTATGATCAGTGATTAGTTCATTTACGATGACTGCCTTAGAAATGAGGGATCTAACATGAAGTCGTCCTATTTTGAGATGTGATATATTATCACAATCTCGTTCAATAATGACAGGAATGGAGGAGGTCTTTATTCCAGTGATATTGCTAAGGCGATAACCGACATGTTTAGTTTTGCCTGACCTAGTTCGAGACACAGACACCGTCTCAATGGGGAAAGCTGGGCTGACTACACTGACTGTGCTAGTGGCAGACTCCACTAAGCTGGCAGGCTGGCTAACAGCCTGGTGCCTGGCCTGCACCCTATCTCATTGTGGAGCTAGAGGATATGAGAGCACCCCTCCAGTTGGATGGAGTCTGTCACTCCTCAGCAGACTGTTTGTGGGGGTCCCAGAACGAGGGCCATTTATCTACAAATTCTATCTTTTGGGAGGGGCAGAAAACAGTTTTCAACCAGTGATTAAGTTGTGCTCTAGACTCTGCTGTAGAGCTCATCACTCCCCCTTACTGGAAGGGGGCCAGAGATAAATACTCGAAGCCAACATATCTTTCTAGCTAAGTTACACGCTGAAGTTATGTTGCGCTAGGTTACCTCTGACTGTTTCATCTTAACATCGTTGGTGACGATGTGGATAATAATATCCCTATACCATCTACACTCGCCAGTTTTAGCCTCAGCCAGCACCATCTTCAGATCGACGTTTACGTCGGTAGCCCTTCCCCCTGGTTGTCATGTGTGCTCGCTCTCCGGCCTCTAGGTCACCAGGCTGCTCGCTTATGGCGCACACCTGTCACCAGCGTTGCGTGCATTTGCGCATAATGACACTCACCTGGACTCCATCACCTCCTTGATTACCTGCCCTTTATATGTCACTCTCTTTGGTTTCTTCCCCAGTCGTCATTGTTTCTGTTCCTGTTTCATGTCGATGCGCTGTTTGTGTTACGTGTTTGTTTCATTTATTAATTAAATGTATTCACTCCCAGAACTTGCTTCCCGACTCTCAGCGTACATCGTTACACTGGTAAACAATGTATGATCGCTGGATGATTCTTTTTAAGTCTAATATTGCGGGTAATGGAGTCGCCAATGACTAGGGTTTTCAATTTGTCAGGTCCGGCCGTCCAGATGGGTAGGTCCGGCCGGTCAGTTAGCTACAGTACATCTGCAGTACAGCTACATCTGTTGTTTTGTGACAAGGTGTGGGTGGTATACAGAAGATAGCCCTATTTGGTAAAAGACCAAGTCCATATTATGGCCAAAACAGCTCAAATGAGCAAATAGAAATTACAGTCCATCATTACTTTATGACATGAAAGTCAGTCAATACGGAAATTTCTTCAAGTGCAGTCGCAAAAACCATCAAGCGCTATGATGAAACTGGCTCTCATGATGACCGCCACAGGAAAGGAAGACCCAGAGTTACCTCTGCTGCAGAGGATAAGTTCATTAGAGTTACCAGCCACACATCTCAACATCAAATGTCCAGAGGAGACTGCGTGAATCAGGCCTTCATGGTCTAATTGCTGCACAGAAACCACTACTAAAGGACACCAATAATAAGAAGAAGACTTGCTTGGGCCAAGAAACACGAGGAATGGACATTAGACCGGTGGAAATCTGTCCTTTGGTCTGATGAGTCCAAATTTGAGATTTTTGGTTCCAACTGCCTTGTCTTTGTGAGACGCAGAGCAGGTGAAAGGATGATCTCTGCATGTGTGGTTCCCACCGTGAAGCATGGAGGAGGAGGTGTGATGGTGTGGAGGTGCTTTGCTGGTGCCACGTCTGTGATTTATTTTGAATTCAAAGGCACACTTAACCAGCATGGCTACCACAGCATTCTGCAGTGATACACCATCTCATCATTTTTGCACTTAGTGGGACTATCATTTGTTTTTCAACAGGACAATGACTCATTGTCAAGGGCTATTTGACCAAGAAGGAGATTGATGAAGTGCTGCATCAGATGACCTGGCCGCCACAATCACCCAAACTCAACCCAATTAATTGCAGGGATGCAAACTGGTGAGGGCCCAAAAACGAGGCACTTTTTTTGTTGCACTGAAAGGGGGAAATGTAGGTTTTAACTAATTAAACAACAAATAATATGATCTACATGATCAGTCTCTGTGTGAACCTAACTCACAGCGACAAAATGTAAAGAAAGCAATCCAATGTTATTTGTTTCCTAGACTTTACTGCAAATGACACTTTTGAGAAAAAACAATACACTAATATTGCAGTTAGCCATGACAACCTTTATAATAGAACACTTGTTACCATGACAACCTTTATAATAGAACACTTGTTACCATGACAACCTTTATAATAGAACACTTGATACCATGACAGCCTTTATAATAGAACACTTGTTACCATGACAACCTTTATAATAGAACGCTTGTTACCATGACAGCCTTTATAATAGAACACTTGTTAACATGACAGCCTTTATAATAGAACACTTGTTACCATGACAACCTTTATAATAGAACACTTGTTACCATGACAGCCTTTATAATAGAACACTTGTTACCATGACAACCTTTATAATAGAACACTTGTTACCATGACAGCCTTTATAATAGAACACTTGTTACCATGACAGCCTTTATAATAGAACACTTGTTACCATGACAGCCTTTATAATAGAACACTTGTTACCATGACAGCCTTTATAATAGAACGCTTGTTACCATGACAGCCTTTATAATAGAACACTTGTTGCCATGACAGCCTTTATAATAGAACGCTTGTTACCATGACAGCCTTTATAATAGAACACTTGTTACCATGACAGCCTTTATAATAGAACACTTGATACCATGACAGCCTTTATAATAGAACACTTGTTACCATGACAGCCTTTATAATAGAACGCTTGTTACCATGACAGTCTTTATAATAGAACACTTGTTACCATGACAGCCTTTATAATAGAACACTTGATACCATGACAGCCTTTATAATAGAACACTTGTTACCATGACAGCCTTTATAATAGAACGCTTGTTACCATGACAGTCTTTATAATAGAACACTTGTTACCATGACAGCCTTTATAATAGAACACTTGATACCATGACAGCCTTTATAATAGAACACTTGTTACCATGACAGTCTTTACAATAGAACGCTTGTGGCCACACACATCTAAATATTGCACTTCCGAAAAAAACATCTTAAATTAGAAATACAATGAAACAAACAGATATTCTATTTTTGTTCTATTATAGTGGCCACTATAGTAGACATCAATCAAGTGCACATACTGTAGAGGGAAAACATGAATTAACAGATAGTGGTTAGTTCGTTAGCTAGTTAACTAGTTAACATTTTACTCAGATTGCCAGGGTCCAGTAAGCAACTACGGCGTTATAACTTGAGGAACGGCAAGGAGTCGTATACCAGTTAATACTATAGCGAATTGGTTAGGTTACTAATGTTAGCTCATCTGATGTTGTCACGTTAGCTGTCTGACTTTATTAGCAAGCAAATTTTCACACCATAAACTCAATTATTTGATGAGGTAGGTTGGCTAATAAAGCTCAACATTTCTTTGGCTAGCTACGGATAATTCGATCCAGCTAGCAAGATACTTTACAATACTAATACTTGTTCCACCACACTTTCTTCCTCACCTCAAACTTTCTAAATGACAGTTGTTTTTCGGTTACAGCTCATTAAGTACTCTTCGTCACCTTTTCACCCCCGTCTCCATGGTCAGGCTTCTCACCTACCTCTTCGTTATCGTTCAGTGGACGTGCTGCTGTGACTGGCAAGCTGTCTTTCCAGAGCGCGCGCTGATGCTGTCTCTTCTTTCTTCAAGGCTGAGCCTTGGATACAGACCGTATTGCTCCAAACGCGCATCACTCGTTCGTTTACAGACAGTAGTGATCCAAAGCACCACCTCTTTCACCCAAACTTTTCTAATCGGATCTACACGAATCACGTAGGTTACCTATTTTGGATTCAAAACGTCAAATTTCGCCGAAAGGTGACTAGTTTGCATCCCTGCAATTGAGAATGGTTTGCAATGAGTTGGACCGCAGAGTGAAGGAAAATTAGCCAACAACTGCTCAGCAAATGTGGGAACTCCTGGTTGAGAGAGTGCCAGGAGTGTGCAAAGCTGTCATCAGGGAACAGAGTGGCTACTTTGAAGAATCTAAAATATGATTCCCTGTGTGTTATTTCATAGTTTTGATGTCTTCACTATTATTCTACAATGTAGAAAATAGTCAAATAAAGAAAAACCCAGGGCCTCCCGGGTGGCGCAGTGGTCTAGGGCACTGCATCGCAGTGCTAACTGCGCCACCAGAGTCTCTGGGTTCGCGCCCAGGCTCTGTCGCAGCCGGCCGCGACCGGGAGGTCCGTGGGGCGACGCACAATTGGGCTAGCGTCGTCCGGGTTAGGGTGGGTTTGGCCGGTAGGGATCCTTGTCTCATCGCGCTCCAGCGACTCCTGTGGCGGGCCGGGCGCAGTGCGTGCTAACCAAGGGGGCCAGGTGCACGGTGTTTCCTCCGACACATTGGTGCGGCTGGCTTCCGGGTTGGAGGCGCGCTGTGTTAAAGAAGCAGTGCGGCTTGGTTGGGTTGTGCTTCGGAGGACGCATGGCTTTCGACCTTCGTCTCTCCCGAGCCCGTACGGGAGTTGTAGCGATGAGACAAGATAGTAATTACTAGCGATTGGATACCACGAAAATTGGGGAGAAAAGGGGATAAAATTTAAAAAAAATAAAAAAATAAAAAATAAAGAAAAACCCTTGAATGAGTAGAGTTTGTGCAAACTTTTGACTGGTACTGTAGGTCCGGCCCGTCGGTCAGATGGCTAGGTCCGGCCGGACGACAGGCAATATGCTAGGCCTAAATGGCTTACTGGACCTACCAACCTGGCCAACTGGACTTACCTACCTACCCCTCACGCCGGACCTACCTACCTGGCCGGCCCATCGCCCTGACCTACCTACCTGGCCGGCCCATCGCCCTGACCTACCTACCTGGCCGGTCGGCTGGACATACCTACATGGCCGGCTGGAACTACCTACATGGCACCCCGGTCCTACCTACCTGGCTGGCTGGCTAACCCTACCTCCCTGCCCGGCCGGCTGGCCGGACCTACCTACCTGGCCGGCCAAACCTACCTGGCCAGCCAGCCCTACCTACCTGGCTGGACCTACCTGACCTGCCGGCTGGATCTACCAACCTGGCCGACTGGACCTTCCTTACCCGAACGCCGAATCTACTTACCTGGCCGGCCAGCAGGCTGGAACTAACAACCTGGGCAGCTGGACCTACCCGGCCCGCCGGACCTACCTACCTACCTACCTGGCTGGACCTATCTGGCCGGCTGACAGGTTCTAACTGGCCGGATCTACCTACCTGGCCGGACCTATCTGGCCGGCTGACCAGAACTACCTACCTTGCCTGCCAGACCTACATACCTGGCCAGCCGGCTGGACAAGTCAGTTTATCAAATTTCTGCCCTGCTAATGCTGCCCCGGGTAACTGTAAGTGCTGTTATTGTGAAATGGAAATGTCTAGGCTCAGCCGCGAGTTGGTAGGCCACACAAGCTCACAGAATGGGACCTGCGAGTGCTGAAGTGCGTAGCGCATAAAAACCATCTGTCCTCAGTTGCAACACCCACTACCGAGTTCCAAACTGCCTCTGGAAGTAACATCAGCAGAAGAACTGTTCCTAACTGTGCCTAATCGCCCAACATCAGTGCCCGACCTCATTAATGCTCTTGTGGCTGAATGGAAGCAAGTCCCTGCAGCAATGTTCCAACATCTAGTGGAAAGCCTTCCCAGAAAAGGGGAGGGTGTTATAGCAGCAAAGGGGGGACCAACTCCATATTAATGCCCATGATTTTGGAATGAGATCTTTGACAATCATGTGTCCACATACTTTTGGTCATGTAGTGTATGTTTTCAAGGCTGAATGATCTGTGTACCTGCTTGGTCAGCCCCCTCATTCCCTTCACCTTCTACAGGGCCTCATCCATAGTCTTCTGGCTGTACTCCACACTCTTACTGACATCCAGAAACACACACACAAGGCCAAAGGACATTTGAATATTTTCCCTACCTGCTGCAAATTATTAGATGTAAGCATTAACTGTCAAACAATGTCACTGTTTAAGTTAGGATTAGAATTACCTGGTGAAACATAACAGAAAACAGAATGACATGGCTAAAAGGTCCAAAAGGCTCCTTAACAGCTTCTACCCCCAAGCCATAAGACTGCTGAAATGGCCACCCAGACTATTGACCCCCCCCCCCCTTTTTTTTAAACTGCTGCTACAGGCTGTTTATTATCTATGCATAGTCACTTTACCCCTACCTACATGTACATATTTTTTTACTTTAGTTTATTTCGTAAATATTTTCTTAAAACTGCATTGTTGGTTAAAGTCTTGTACGTAAGCATTTCACGGTAAGGTCTACACCTGTTGTCTTCGGTGTGCGTACGTGTGTACCATAAGCAGCTGTTACTCTCTCTCCCTCTCTGTTTCTCTATCTTTCTCTTCCTCTCTTCCTCTCCATCCCAAATCAAATTTGATTTGAATGTGTTTGTCAACATCTTGAATTTGTGTACTGTCTAGGCCGGCCTATATGGCAGGCGGACTGTTACTATCTGCATGGCCGGTCGACTGGTCAAACTGGAAGCCGACCAGTCTTATCTGGCATGCCGGTCCTTCAGTAGCTTCCTGATCTTTCCTATGTGAAGTACATAGCACAATGCCACATTTCCCTCTGTCATGAGACGATTAAACCCTGATTCAGGCAGCTTAGCTGTCGACACGTTGGTTTATTTAACTAATTGGAGCCATTAGTGTGCAGCTTTTCCTTACTTTTCCCCAGTCTTGAGAAATTCTTGATGATGCATCTTTGAACTTCTTTTCATGAGTAGACAATTCAAGTTAAAATAGTGTTTAAAGGTCACTCATATGGGTCACAGTTTGTCTTTGAATGTTACCTCATTATGTCTCGTGAAATGTCTTCCCTAAGGGTGCCGTATAGCCTAGGCAGTGGTGGGAAAAGTACCCAATTGTCATACTTGAGTAAAAGTAAAGATACCTTCATAGAAAATGACTCTAGTAAAAGTGAAAGTGACCCAGTAAAATACTACTTGAGTAAAGTATTTGGTTTTAAATTTACTTAAGTATCAAAAGTAAATGTAATTGTTAAAATATACTTAAGTATCAAAAGTAAAAGTATAAATCATTTCACATTACTTATATTATGCAAACCAGATGGCACAAATTGTTTTTAGTTTTTAATTACAGATAGCCAGGGGCACACTCCAACACTCAGACATAATTTACACAGGAAGCATGTGTTTAGTGTATCCGCCAGATCAGAGGCAGTAGGGATGACCAGGGATGTTGTCTTGATAAGTGCGTGAATTAGACCATTTTCCTGTCCTGTTAAGCATTCAAAATGTAACGAGTACTTTTGTGTGTCAGGGAAATTGTGTGTAGTAAAAAGTACATTATTTTCTTAAGCCATGTAGTGGAGTAAAAGTAAAAGTTGTCAAAAATATAAATAGTTAAGTACAGATACCTAAGAAAATGTCTTTAGTAGTACTTTAAAGTATTTTTACTAAAGTACTTTACAACACTGAGCCTGGGTACCAGTCTGTTTGTGCTAACGTTCCAATCTTTGCCATTCCTTGTCGTGTTTGGCATATGACATGGAATACAAGGAGTGGAATGTAAACACAAAACAGGTCTGGATTTCAGGCTAACTTTCCTACTCTCAAACTGGAAACAGCAGATGGCGGTGTCATGACACGAGAATGAACACAATTAAGCTTGTAACTTCAGCACTGTTGACAGAGTATTGTTATGGGGTCTAGAAAATTTTTGCATCTTTCTTTTGCATGACTATAGATCTGTGCTTTTTGTCTTTGGATTTCCCGGATTGTCAATATTGCCCCGGACAATAGTGTAATAAACACAGCTTCTACAGCGCTGGAAATATTCGTTAGATATTCCACACAAAGCGGGCTCCATTGCAATCTAGCTGGTTAGTTGTTATCAGGTATTGACACAAAATAAAAAATAAAAACAAAGTAGAACTTTGGAAACAACAGGCCGAAGCAGCTGGTCGAGGCACAGAAGGTATCTGAGTTCGTGACAGGAAAATATATGAACACAGTATGATGTCTCAAAGGCTTGGTTCAACGGTATCTTCCATCTTCACTGCACCTGTGAATGGCGCCTATTACTTCACCTCTACTACATTCTCCCACCTCACGGGGGCCATCTTGGTTAAGGTTTCATGGTATAGTCTGCATATCAATAGTTTTGTCAAGGCTGTTAAAAAAGTGTTTGGAAGTGTTTCCTGCTACTTTAGATAACATTTATGATCTCCCTTAGTATTTTCTCTCTTTAAACAGTAGTATACAGATATGATGAACATATGTGGTAAATGACCTTACTTGTACAGTTATTGGAGGATGTTGATACTTGAAGCTCTTTTGACATATTTTTGTGAACTGTACTTTAGAATCTCTTCATGGATGTTGTGTCTTGCATTGTCTTGAACGTTAGATCCAGTGGCTATGCTACCACAGTGTGTACGGTGGGGCAGTGGGAGTTGTTCATCTCAGGGTAAAGATGTAGAGATATCCCACCTACCTAGCAAAGACGAGCAAAGACTTAAAAATGTCTTCCTTGTTCCTGGTTACCTCCTCACTTGTCACATGACAGTGCTTTCCTCTCTGTCTTGAAAACAACAAACGATGAGGCATGATGAGGCAGACAGAACCTCTATGAGCTATCCAAATGGGTTTCTTACCCTTCTTACCCTTCTGCTAATGCTTTGTCCGTGCAGTCTTCGAAACAGGAAACGCTCACGACAAGGGACTGTAGCATATGCAAATCTTTATGCCAGTGAGTTGTATCTAGTCTACTGCTTTGCCATCACAAGAAATTTAAAAAAAGATCCTACCCTTGGAAAAAAACAGTTAAACCAACAAGGTCTTGACACTCAGTCACTCGACAACCAACTGCACAGGAGCACCAAGACTGCACCGAGCCGCTCAGTGTAGGGATCTTACTTTTGAACATCGGTCGACGATGGGAAAGACAACTGCTCTCCTCCTGTCCCTACTGGGCTGTCTGTCCATGGCCCTAGAGCATAAACCTAAAATACAGTTTCAATGTGGTGACACGCCAAGAATAAGTTCTGAAAACTCTACTGGACTCGAAGATTTCAACTCTGAAAACCGACCTCAACTCTAAGATTGTAACCCTGGAAGGGGACCTCGGTGACAGAACTGAAGGAGCAGGGACCAAAAGTAGACAAACTGAGGCAAGAGAATGAAGGTACATCAGATAAGATGGCAGCACTGGAGCCGAAGCTCAATGCTGCAGAAGTGGGAAGACTGAGAGGCTTGGAAGCTAAACTATACAGAGCAGCAGCAACTGAACGGACAAAGAGCATTATATGAAGACACAGATGTCGTTTACAAAATTGTGTAACACCTTATATGAAGCCATACATAAGGCAATCATAATAATTTTATGAAGCCAGTCATACAACATTCATACACATTTATTCAACGTTATTCATAAGGGTTATTCAAAATAAAAGTACATTTTTATTGTAGTAAAATCTGGTGGAAGTGAGGCAGATGGTTGCTGGTGTTACCGACAGGATGGGTTCAAGTTCAGATCTCCTGCACACCACAAGATTGTGTTAGCCTGCTAAAAGAAATGCTAGGCATTCATTTGTGGAACTACCACGTCATCAGGTCTCAGCTAAGATAATATTTTAAATATTTCATATACTTTCAGCTTTGGCTTTAGCCTGCCTTGAGTGCCTGAAGGCCAGGTGGGGTTTGCACTTGTGGGACTATTTCATTGATTCCATTGCACCAGGGAAGCTAACTCAAGCACAGCTAGCTTATGTACACTGAAAAAATATATATAAATACAACATGTAAAGTGTTGGTCTCATGTTTCATGAGCTGAAATAAAAGATCTCAGAAATGTTCCATGTGCAATTTTGTGCACAAATTTGTTTACATCTCTGTTAGTGAGCATTTCTCCTTTGTCAAGATGGTCCATCCACCTGACAGCTATGGCATATCAAGAAGCTAATGAAACAGTATGATAATTACACAGGTGCACCTTGTGCTAGGGACAATAAAAGGCCACTCTAAAATGTGCAGTTTTGGCACACAACACAATGCCACAGATGCGTCAAATTTAAAGGGAGCGTGCAATTGTCATGATGACTGCAGGACTGTCCACCAGAACTGTTGTCAGATAAATGTATGTTAATTTCTCTACCATAAGCCTCCCCCAACATCGTTTTAGAGAATTTGGCAGTATAGACAACTGACCTCACAACCGCAGACCACGTGTATGGCGTTGTGTGGGCAAGCGGTTTGCTGATGTCAACATTGTGAACCGAGTGCCCCATGGTGGCAGTGGGGTTATGGTATGGGCAGGTATAAGCTATGGACAATGAACACAATGACATTTTATCGATGGCAATTTGAATACAGAGATACCGTGATGAGATCCTGAGGCCCATTGCCGTACCATTCATCCTCCACCATCAGCTCATGTTGCAGTATGATAATGCACGGCCCCATATTGCAAGGATCTGGACACAATTCCTGGATGCTGAAAATGTCCCAGTTCTTCCATGGCCTGCATACTCACCAGACATGTGACCCATTGAGCACGTTTGGGATGCTCTGGGATCAATGTGTACGGCAGCGTGTTCCAGTTCCCGCCAATCTCCAGCAACTCCCCACAGCTATTGAGGAGTGGGACAACATTCCACAGGCCACAATCAACAGCCTGATCAACTCTATGCGAAGAAGATGTGTCATGCTGCATGAGGCAAATGGTGGTCACACCAGATACTGACTGGTTTTCTGATCCACGCCCATACCTTTTTTTTAAGGTCTCTGTGACCAAGAGATGCATATCTGTATTCCCAGTCATGTGAAATCCATAGATTAGGGCCTAATGAATTTCTTTCAATTGACTGATTTCCTAATATGAACTGTAATTGAGAAAATCTTTAATATTGTTGCATGTTGCAACAAAAATTTATATTTTTGTTCAGTGTATATGAAAGATACTATAGCCATGGTTGGTGCCATCCCCTACTGCCATGTTGGTCTTGAGCAAGACTAGGGTTGCAAAACTATCGGTAATTTACCAAGGTTATTTTTTAAATATATTTTTTATTTATTTCACCTTTATTTATATAACCAGGTACGCCAGTTGAGAACAAGTTTCATTTACAACTGCGACCTGGCCAAGATAAAGCAAAGCAGTGCGACACAAACAACAACACAGAGTTACACATGGAATTAACAAAGTCAATAACACAATAGAAAAAAAGTCTATATACAGTGTGTGCAAATGGCGTGTGGAGGTAAGGCAATAAATAGGCCATAGTAGCGAAGTAATTACAATTTAGCAAATTAACACTGGAGTGATAGATGTGCAGATGATGATGTGCAAGTAGGAATACTGGTGTACAAAAGAGCAAAAAGTAAATGAAAACAATATGGGGATGAGGTAGGTAGATTGGATGGGCTATTTACAGATGGGCTGTGTACAGCTGCAGCGATCGGTTAGCTGCTCAGATAGCTGATGTTTAAAGTGAGTGAGGGAGATATAAGTCTCCAACTTCAACGATTTTTGCAATTCATTCCAGTCATTGGCAGCAGAGAACTGGAAGGATTTACACGGTTACCAGACTTTTCAGTAATTTCGGTAATTATCAGGACATTTTGGGCAATCTATGGAAACTTTAATAACTTAAAACAAATTATTCATATAAAATATTACTTTCTCTTCATCTTTATCTGTCCATATTGTCCATGAGTTTCTAGTAGAGAGACCATATGGTTCAAGAGAAAATAGCCTAATTAATCAAATAAAGAAATTGAATCAACAATGACATAATTTGGAATTAACACTCTTCCGACTATTGACTTTTTACACATCTGCAACTAGTTTGACACCAAACCATTTCCAATAAATACACATTGACATAGTAAAATAAATAAAAGCGTGTAAAAATATTAAGTATATTTCATGCTGAAACGAAACCCTCATATTAAACACCAACGATATTCACTTGGTTGATGAGTTACATTTAGGATGTTTTACAGCATTGTCATTCTACTTTTCATGTTATGAAAATTACCTAAAATCCTTCAAAGTTTACAGAACTGATAGTTTACTGGTACCGTGCCTTGCATAAGTATTCACCCCCTTAGACTTCTCCACGTTTTATTGTGTTACAACCTGAAATAAAAATGGATTAACTTTTTTTTGTCAACAATCTACTTAATTAAATGTAATGGGTGCGTGTTGGTGGCAGGGAAGTCAGGCGCAGGAAAACGAACTTGGTATAAACAGAGTCGTTTAATAAGTGCTCATACAACTCCAAAAACCAAAATATACAAAAAATAATATAATTGGGTACAAAACCCGTCACACACCGACACATTACTTGCACATAACATACAATACAGTTTTTTTGGATTGCTTACACACTAAAATTAAAAGTAGTACACTATTAGCAAAACCTTACACTCAAGAAGCAAAACATCAGCCCATATTTGCACAACTATAAGCACATTGTCAACCTCACACTTGTTGCAAAACTCTACACACAGTGATTTGCAAAACACTAAACACACTTAACATACATTACACACAAAAATCTATCATGAAGTCACGTCCTTGCAATACCAAAGCACTGACTGTCAAATTACCACACCGTCCAACCAATTGGTTCAACACAGTCATCAGGTGTGCAAACACTCGTTTGCTTAATTGTAGACACACCAATCAGGTGTATAAGCACTATAAAAAGCAGCAGGTGAGTTCATCGGTCTTCAAGCACAATGGAAAGAGTCAGAGAAAGAGTAAGACGAGGAGGAGGAGGAGGAGGAGAAGGAAGACGAGGAGAAGGAAGACGAGGAGGACGAGGAGGAGGACGAGTACAGCCAAATCTAAGCCGATATACAGTGGCAAGTGTGATGAGAACATTTCGACTGGAAAATAGGTATTGTAAAAATATCATCATATCAAAAATATGTATTTTATGCACTATCAGCACTTCTGTTACCTTTTCCTGTGAAATTACTGTACTATTGTATACTGTTTTTTTTTTCTACATAGGATTGAGGGTCAGGGACGACAAGGGGGAAGGCTTCCTATGTTCACAGAACAGCAAGAGAGGGAGATAGTAAACATGGTTTTGGCCAACAATGCTATAACACTCAAGCAGCTCCAAGCTAACATTATCAATAACCACGCCATTTTCAACGATATCCATCAGGTCTCAACATCAACACTGGCATGCATCCTAAAAAAAAAACATATTCAAATGAAGCAAATTTATCTAGTGCCTTTCGAGCGCAATTCCGAAAGGGTGAAACGACTGCGGCATGATTATGCAGAGGTATGTATTCACTTTAGCAGTGTGATCTTGCATACTGTCTCATAATATTTTACTGTACTGTAATATGTATACTAGATCTACACTGAACTACACAATTTTGCCTGACACTGTTTTTCAGAGTTTTACGAATGGATGGAGAGGAGATCCAGCATGAGTTCATTTACGTAGATGAGGCTGGGTTCAACCTGACAAGAACACGAAGGAGGGGAAGAACGTGGGGGTAATATAACACTCTGTGCAGCCATTACACAGAATGGGGTCCTCCACCGCCATGCCCATATGGGCCCTTACAACACAGCACTCATACTTACATTCTTGGACCAATTGCACAACATAACAGCAGCAAATCAAATCGATCATATGCAATACATTGTTGTCTGGGACAATGTGTCTTTCAATCCGCTCTGCTCTGGTTCAGAACTGGTTTCAGCAACATCCACATTTCACCGTCCTATATCTTCCACCCACATACTCTCCATTCCTCAACCCTATAGAAGAGTTTTTCTCGGCATGGCGGTGGAAGGTATATGATCTCCATCTCCAGGCTGAGGTACCCCTCATCCAAGCCATGGAGGAGGCCTGTGACCAGATGGAGGTAGCAGCAATGCAAGGATGGATTCGTCATTCAAGACGTTTCTTTCCAAGGTGTCTTGCTAATGACAACATTGCCTGTGATGTTGATGAAATTCTCTGGCCAGATCCAGCTAGGCGAAGAGACAATGTCTAGTTATTTTGTTTATTTTTTTTTTGAACTTACAATACGTAAAGTGACGTTTGGTTACAGTATTATGAATCTCCATGTCAACATTTTGGGCGTGTTGAGAAATAAATGAGTTTCTTCAGTCTGCAGCATTGGTCTTGTGTAGTGTTTGGTGAATTTACATTATATTTGTACTTTGTTGATAGTAGCCTACTCTAATCATAGGGAAGTAGAAGTGCTAAAAGTGTTTTAGGTTTATCACAGCAGAGTGTAACTCGTGCAAACAGAGTATAGTAATGTGAAACGTGTGTGTTTCATATGGTAACAAAGTGTGGTTTTTAAAAAGAAGTGTATAGTTTTTACAAGAGTGTTTAATTTTGCAAAGGATCTGTAGTGTTTTGCTAATTGGGTGTGTGGTTGTGCTAATTGTGTGTAGTGTTTTGAAAACACGGGCCCTGTTTTTAAAATCGTGCTTAAGCAATCAAAAAAAACTGTAAAACAATCTCTGACAAGGACATGAGGGGAAACAGAGGGTTAAATACACAACATGTAATTGATGAGATTGGAACCAGGTGTGAAGGAAGACAAGACAAAACCAATGGAAAATGAAAAATGGATCAGTGATGGCTAGAAGGTCGGTGACATCGACCACCGAACACCGCTCGAACAAGGAGAGGGACCGACTTCGGCGGAAGTCGTGACATCAAATTGCTCTGTAATATAAAAGTGTAAGAACAATTTTCTAAAGATGAATACAAATGTGATAACTAAAATATAATTGTTGCATAAGTATTCACCCCCTTTGTTTAGTCAAGCCTAAATTAGTTCAGGAGAAACATTTGGTTGAACAAATCACATAAGTTAAATGGACTATAGTAGGGGTCGACATTCTTTTTTTTTTAGCACTAGCCGTTCCTCTGTCCCCATGCATACAACATCTGTAAGGTCCCTCAGTCAAGTATTGACTTTCAAGCACAGATTCAACTACTAAGACTCGGGAGCATTTCAAAAGCCTCATAAAAGGCCAGTGATTGGTAGATGGGTAACAATAACAAATCAGACATTGAGTATCTCTTTAAGCATGGTCAAGTTAATAATTATGCTCTGGATGATGTATTAACACACCCAGACACCTCAAAGATACAGTCGTCCTTCTGATCTGAGCTGCAGGACATGAATGAAACTGCTCAAGGATGTTACCATGAAGCCATTGGTGGTGTTACAGATTTTGATGGCTGAGATAGGAGAAAACTGAGGATGTATCAACAACATTGTAGTGACTCCACAATAATAACTTGCAGGACAGAGTGAAAAGAAGAATACAAATATCCAAAACATGCATCTTGTATGCAACAAGGCAGTAAAGTAATACTGCAAAAAAAACGGAGCAAAGTAATACACTTTTTGGCCTAAATTCAAAGCCTTATGTTTGGGCCAAATACAGCACAACACATTGCTGAGTAATTACCTCAGTATTTTCAAGCATGGTGGTGGCTGCATCATGGTATGGGTATGCTTAAATACTGGGGAGTTTTTCAGGATGACGGGATGGAGCTAAGCACAGGCAAAATCCTAGAGGAAAACCTGTTTCAGTTTGCTTTACACCAGAGACTGAGAGGAATTCACCTTTCAGCAGGACAATAACCTACAACACAAAGCCAAATCTACAGTGGAGTTGTTGACAAAGAAGACACGGAATCTATGGCAAGACTTGAAAATGGCTGTTTAGCCATGATCCCAAACACCTTGAAGAATGATTTTAATAATAATGTGCAAATATTGCACAATTCAGGTGTGCAAAGCTCTTATGAGACTTACCCAGGAAGACTCACAGCTGTAATCGCTGCCAGAGGGGTTTCTAACATCTATTGACTCAGGGGTGTGTAACCAAGGTATATTAGCGTTTACTTTTTTTATTAATCTTTAACAAATGTTCCAATTTTGTGCGTGTGTGTGTCTCTGTCTGTCAGTCTGTGTCTGTCTGAACTATGTGTCTCCTCCCTCCTCCTCAGGCCTACCAGTCTCTGAAGCCGCTGGCATCGTGGGCAGAGACAGCCCACCCACCTCTTCTGGCTCTCTGGCTTTACCTTCCTCACTGGCTTTCACACACACACACACACACACACACACACACACACACACACACACACACACACACACACACACACACACACACACACACACACACACACACACACACACACACAGCACTTACTCTGCTCTCAACATGCTCGCCAAAGAACCACTGAGCACACTTTCAAACTGTTCACAAACTAACCTCAACTACAAGCACCACTCTGCACCTCACACACTCAAAGACCACTGCTCCATACTCAGGAATGGGTCATGTTTGTTTTACAATTATGCCCACATTGATACTTTTCCAAGGATATACAGTACCACTGTTGGGATAATACAAATTACTTGAGTGTCTGGTGTGGCCAGCAGTAAGATACTGTGGGGGGGCAAGTCCTAACTTCCTTTAAGTCAAATGTTCACTTAGTCATGCATTGAGGTCAATGGGAGACTAACTGAAAATCGGACTAAAATGTCTGTTACCCACAGGTGTCAGTGGGCACTCTATCCTTGGAGTTCATCGTTGCTATAGTAGACAACAACAACCTCATCTTCCCACCCAAGGTGAGACACCAACTTTTTACTATAAATCAGTGTCCCTTCGTCCACAACTATTCCCCGCAATGTGTTTAGTCTAGGCTAGGGTATATTCTTCCTGGTCAGGTCGCATGGTCAGAAAACTCAAGGCGCTAGTCCAGTCTAATGGACCTTTTATGTAACTCATTTTCATTCATTCTCATTCCTCTTCTCTACCCTCCTCTTCCCTCCATCCCCTCCCCGGGACGGGGGTGTTTGTCCAGGGGCTGTATCTGGAGGGGGCTGGCTGGGATAAGACTTGTCTGGTGGAGGCTGAGCTCATGCAGCTGGTCTGTCCCAATCCTCAACATCATCAACTTCAAACCGCAAGAATATAGTCAAGAGTAAGGCAATCATTTGTTTTCTCTCTCTCTCTCTCTTTTTCTCTCTCTCTTTTTCTCTTTCTCTTTTTCTCTTTTTCTCTGTCTGTCTGTCTGTCTGTCTGTCTGTCTGTCTGTCTGTCTGTCTGTCTGTCTGTCTGTCTGTCTGTCTGTCTGTCTGTCTGTCTGTCTGTCTGTCTGTCTGTTTGTCTGTCTGTCTGTCTGTCTGTCTGTCTGTCTGTCTGTCTGTCTGTCTGTCTGTCTGTCTGTCTGTCTGTCTGTCTGTCTGTCTGTCTGTCTGTCTGTCTGTCTGTCTGTCTGTCTGTCTGTCTGTCTGTCTGTCTGTCTGTCTGTCTGTCTGCCTGCCTGCCAAGTGACAGTGATGTAATGTCTGTGGCCAACCTGGTCTATGATAGGTTACGAATGACATGTTACGAATTCTAATGATATGTTGGCTAGGTGGGTAACATCAGCTAGCTCGCTAACGTGGGTTAGCATTAAGTTTAGAACTTAGGTTAAAGGGTTAAATAACACGTACATGTAAATAACACGTGTTCGTGCTACTACTTCCCAGTGTGTTCGGGGGGGGGGGGGGGGGGGGGGGGGGGGGGGGGGGACCTCAAGTCTGGAGATGTGCCTTTTGACCACTGGATCAAGAGAGGAACCGTTCTTCTCATGAGTCTGGACAGCTAAGGGGCTACACACACACACACACACACACGAGACATAGACAGGACACAGACATTACATCACTGGCTTCATCTGTCCTCTGCATGCCAGCACAACGCGATCACACACACACACTCATACACACACAAACACAAAGTACGCACAACCTTTAACATCTCTGAATCACACTTTACTAATGAACACTATACTCTTTCTTAGGTAAAACACAAACATACTCCACAAGGTGCCTTTTGAAATCTCCGTATAATGTTTATTTTTTTTATCTCAGGGTTTAATCATTTAGAAATATTCTAATCCCTTCAAAAAATGTTTTTGCTGAAATGACTGCAAATGATTGTAATATTTTGTAAATAATTAGAATAGAATGTATAACTGCAGTTGGCTCTTTGGGGTTTGACTGACATGTTTATATAAAGGACTGACACTCTCCTCTCTCCAATTTCAACTTCTCATGATTCACTTCCTAATATAACAACAGTATCAACACAACATCACTCTTTCCACTGTGACCCCTTTTACCCTGCTGGAAGAACTCTCAACAATACAACAGAGGCAGACACACACACAGACACACACCCAGTCACACACAGACACACACCCAGTCACACCCAGTCACACACAGACACACACACCCAGTCACACCCAGTCACACACACAGACACACACACAGACACACACCAAGACACACACCCAGACACACACACACAGACACACACACAGACACACACCCAGTCACACACCCAGACACACACACACACACACACACACACACACACACACACACACACACCCAGTCACACACACAGACACACACCCAGACACACACCCAGACACACACACACACACACACACACACAGTCACACACACAGACACACACCCAGTCACACACACAGACACACACCCAGACACACACACAGACACACACCCAAACACACACACAGACACACACCCAGTCACACACACACACAGACACACACACACACAGACACACACCCAGTCACACACACACACACACACACACACACACACACACACACACACACACACACACACACACACACACACACACACACACACCCAGTCACACACACAGACACACACCCAGACACACACACACACACACACACAGTCACACACACAGACACACACCCAGTCACACACACAGACACACACCCAGTCACATACACAGACACACACCCAGTCACACACACAGACACACACACCCAGACACACACCCAGACACACACACACACACACCCAGACACACACACAGGCACACACCCAGACACACACACAGACACACACCCAGACACACACACACACACACACACATCCAGACACACACATCCAGACACACACCCAGACACACACACACACACACCCAGACACACACACAGGCACACACCCAGACACACACACACACACACACACACACACACACACACACACACACACACACACACACACACACACACACACACACACACACACACACACACACACACACACACACACACCCAGTCACACACACAGACACACACCCAGACACACACACACACACACACACACAGTCACACACACAGACACACACCCAGTCACACACACAGACACACACCCAGTCACATACACAGACACACACCCAGTCACACACACAGACACACACCCAGACACACACAGACACACACCCAGACACACACACCCAGACACACACCCAGACACACACACACACACACCCAGACACACACACAGGCACACACCCAGACACACACACAGACACACACCCAGACACACACACACACACACACACATCCAGACACACACACAGACACACACACAGACACACACCCAGTCACACATAGACAGTTTGTATCTACACACAAGCCATCAGACTGCTGAACACTTGAACTGGACTGTCCTGCTCTGATTCTCCACACCTTAGTACACATGTTCTCACTCATGCACACACCCACACAAACATACACACGTCTACACACACACACACATATACATTCATGCTACACACACATCACAACTGCTACACACAGACTCTTATTATGATTGCTAAATAGTGCACAATGTAAACACTTGCCCCACAATCCCCCCTTCCCCAAAATGTTTGTAAATATTGGACTATAAATTGTGCCTTCCTGTATTATACTTATGCTAAAATGTTTACTCTATTCTACTGAGTTATTTACTTTATGCTCGTATTCTTATCTTTAATTATTTCTTATTGTTGTTGCATTGTCGAGAAGGAACCTGCAAGTATCCCTCACATATGAATAATACAACTTTAAACGGAAACTTGAACACACCGTAATTAATAGACACTCTCTTCCTCGTAATTATTTCCTGGTAATTATTCAGACACACACACACACAAACACACACAAACACACACTAGGTCTTGTCCTATAATAATTATATTCTGGAATTATGTTTTTGACTTTGTAAACAATGTTTTTAAATGTTCCCTTGCAAAGAACCCATACCTGGAGTAATCCTTGGTTTCAAAATGCCTACCTATTAGATATACTCGTCTGCAGCAAAGAAATGTGTTAAAACACATTGGTTAAATAAAGATGTCCCTACTATGGAAGAGTGGACTTGCAGAGTGAAAGAAATGTATTTAATGGAAAGATGTTCGTAAAATAAAACTGTGTAATGACGTTTATCTGTGTATCTGTGGGATTGGCAAAGTGCTCAAATGTCTGAGTGTCACATTTTATGACAGGATGGCAAGCCACTCCTACACGCATGCACACACACACACACACACACACACAGACACACACACACACACACACACACACACACACACACACACACACACACACACACACACACACACACACACACACACACACACACACACACACACACACAACAGTGGAGGCTGCTGAGGGGAGGACGGCTTATAATAATGGCTGGAACGGAGCGAATGGAATGGCATCAAACACATGATGTATTTGATACGATTCCACTTATTCTGCTCCAGCCATTACCACGAGCCCGTCCTCCCCAATTAATGTGCCACCAACCTCCTGTGACACACACAATGTGCTTAATCAAGGTAAGATAAAGGACATTTGTATGCTAATACACATTTTACCAAAGTGAAGGGAGGAGCAAACAAATGAACAAACTTACACACACACACACACACACACACACACACACACACACACACACACACACACACACACACACACACACACACACACACACACACACACACACACTGTAAAGGCGTCAACCCAAAGTTATTCAAAGGAGGGGAAAAACAAGAGAGGGACTTGGGAGAAAGAGTGAAACAGAAGAAACAGTTGTGATGGAGGGGAAGGAGTGAGGGAGGCAAGGAGTGAGTGAAGGAGTGAAGGTTGATTGAGGGAATGAGGGCCTCCCTTCAGTTCAAGGCCGTATTCAGGCGGGAATGTCTCCTGAAAGAGACGTAGACTTCCTCAGACCGTTAAGGGTCTCTTTATGTTGACCGGCCCAGGTCTGGTGTGTGTTGTGATGGCGGTGTGTGTGTGTGTGTGTGTGTGTGTGTGTGTGTGTGTGTGTGTGTGTGTGTGTGTGTGTGTGTGTGTGTGTGTGTGTGTGTGTGTGTGTGTGTGTGTGTGTGTGTGTGTGTGTGTGTGTGTGTGTGTGTGTGTGTGTGTGTGTGTGTGTGTGTGTGTGTGTGTGTGTGCGTGCGTGTGTGTGTGTGTGTGTCTTACTAGTTGTTGGGGTGCTCATAGCAACATGCCATTCAAATTCAAATAGGCTTCTTCTAAGTTCTTCTGAGGCAGTGTTGCATTTGGAAAGCGTTGCCTTAGGTTGAAACAATATGTTGAAAGATAAGGAGATGATCTTCAATTGTGATGGAAACACTAGTGCCAAACCGATAGTGCCTAAATAATGCATTACACTTTCTGAAGAGGGCTTGTGTTAGGATCTCGAAGTGTAAATAGGAAACAATACATTCAAAAAAAGCACCTTGAACTAGTCCAGTCATTTCACTTCTCTGGTATTTCTAGGAGGCATTCGCTGTTTGTAGCAAACATTTCCCATCTGCTTATTCCATTAAACGCTGTAAAACGACCCCCACTAACATTCCTAGAGAAATGTATTGGAAACATTCAATGTGCTAACCCTTGACAGTGTGTATAGTAAACTAATGTCATTGTCCACCGTGGTGAAATGGCATATTATCCAAAGGAAATCATTATTGTAAAAAACATCTCTATATAAAATAACATTTTATATCTTCGAGTGGCTCTCATGGACTTACATTAAATATGTCCAGTTTAAACTATAGAAGTAATGACTGAGCAAACACTCAACGGAAAAATCAGGGTCTAATGGAATTTCGGCAAGTCATACAGTGTGTTTGCCAGTGAGTAGGGAGGCGGGGCAGTTTATGTACAAGACTGGTTCCCCGAAAATGAACCTGCATGAAAGAGAGAGGGTAAGAAAGAGGGAGGAGGAAGAGAAGAGCATTTACATCAGAGAAGAGGGGGGGAAAGAGACTGCGTTTCAATGGATTAAGAACTGCGCAATTTCCTAATAGCCATTGCTGTGCTCCTGGTGTCCTCCTAAAAATAAAAAACGCGTATTTGGATTGAACATGCTTGTGGCAAACCTGTGCGCGGTGCACGCAGCTACGACGTATGTGGATTGGCGATTTTGAAAAGGGATGTTCAATTCTTAGTTCTGAGAGGGCTGTACATTCATTTTGGAGGACGATATGACTGTGCAAGATATAAATTACTGGTCGGGTTTTAGAATATGTAACAAGAAGTCTGATCGTAATGCCATGCCAATGGGTGATTCTCTAAACGCTCTAATCTATCCCAAGCAAGGATTTCATAATGTATCTACGTGTAGTTTCGCCAAACCGATATTTTCAAATGCATTATGGATTTTTGGAACATTATTCACCTATTACTTAATTTTGTGAACGTTTTTGGAGGGCTACGTGGCCAAACACGTAATTTGGGGCAAAGAAGCTACGTAGCCGTTTTTTATGTTACAGTATTTTAACAATGAGAGCAGCAACGGCACCTCCCATGAGAAATCTGCATGCACAAACAGGTAATTAGGCTACGTTGTTGCAACCATCTATTACACACGCTGCTACAATGTAACAAGGTATATGAGAAGTTTCCTATTGGTAGCCTTCAACCAGACGTATCTATAGGGAAAGTAGCAACGCATTTGCATGCGTTGCTTCTGCCAGCTGTATTTATCTTTTCACAATTAGTAATATCGAAAGTGTTTGTTCCTGATATGTTCATGATGAGGTCGAATGGGTTTACGGGAACCTAGTATGAGTTGAGATGTGACGGGAATGCCTTCATTTGATGTGCTGCTTGAGGGTTCTCTTCTAAAACGTAATAAAAGCCTTCAAGTCGCTCTGAGTTGTATGTTCATCAGTAGTGCCAGGGTCAAAAATGTCGTGTCTGTGCTATTATATTAATCAATGGTTAAGTACCCGCGGCCATTGAATGAAATATGGGCCTTCTAGTGTTCTGGGAAGGAGTGTCGCATTTTCTTTCTGAAATGTCATGTGGTGAAGTTGTGGCGGTTCCGTAGAATTTCCAGGAAAGGCGTTTGAATTTTTTCAATAGAGAAAGATAGAGGACTGATCTTTGTATATGTGCCATTATAGTGTCTGTGACAGCATAGCCAGCGTCATTGAGGCTATCTCCATTTTAAAGTATTCAATTTGCTTCTTCTTCATTGGCTGGTTGCTCCAAACTCATGAGTTAAAATCTACGTTATCTGGGAGGGCATAATGCATCAATGCTCCCAACGCATAGAAATCCCAACCAAGTTGACTACTTTAAAATGGTGAAAGCCCTCAATTGCAAGAGGTATATACGTGATGAGTCCTCTATCTATCTCTATGATTTTTTTTATGTAATTTTTTTCTCCTTTCGCTCCTGGCCCATTTCGGTAACCACTGTTTTATCCCCACTAGAGGACGCCGCAGGTCTATATATTGTTTTATTTGTATTTGACCTTAGACCACTGCACCATTCCGGAGCAAAGATGGACTAAAATGTAGCCCCATCTTTTCGGGAGTGAAGTTGACAATCAGAGTTCACATTTTTAAAGTTTTATCTTGACAAGGTTATGTGAAGGAACGGTAAGTTAGGCTGGACCTTAATTGGGGATAACTCCACCCGAAGTGTATATTTGAAGTTAAAAAGTTTTGAAACTGCAGTAAATGTGCAGCAACTGCGGTCGACTGTGGTATTTTGGACGCAGTAATTGCAGAATGATTGCGGTGTACTACAGTTCTACTGCACTGTAACTGCAGATACACTGCAAAATTACTGCAGTAAAAAAAACAGTTATTTTGGATGCATATGCAGTTATGCCTCCATCACACCGACAGAGCTATTGCATTTTGGTACACCAGAAGTGGTACGTACGCTGGATTTATGGAACGTATACGTCGTGCATACGTTGGATTTATGGAACGTATTGGTCAAACTATATGTGTAGACGGCTTGACAGAAATGGTAGCAGAAGGTGAATGTTTAACTTTAGATGCACACATATTCAGATGATGCTGCGTACCGTTTTGCACATCATGTTGTAATATGTTATACTGCAGTCTGACTGCAATCTGTTTTCGTTCGGGGATAGATTGACACTTTACTCATTGAGTAATGAGCACCCCGTGAGTGAATTATTTTCAGGTTATAACTACATGTATCGTGCAACAACAACAAAAAATGTTTGTGAAAACATGGATCAAGCTATTGCAGGCAAACGTCTAGTCTGGGAAGAAAATGTCAAAATGCAATACAATTTGAAATCCTCTAGGGGCCGACACACGCTCAGACAAAGCACGGTGTTGTAACATGTTCAGGAGGAGCGCGTTAATCTATAACAACAACTGAAAATGATACCTATTAACCGTAATGGTCTCGTAAACACCATGATTGCTCCTCAGACAGACTATGTGAGTCCTTGCTTGTCACGCCAGACCTCTAGGCTCTTCTGCCGTAATGTCAGTCCACTAACATGCTTCTGTATTCACAGCAGGAGACCTACCATGGCACAGCCTCGGTATGCTGCCAGCCTGGTATCACCTGAACGAACATTAGACATGTGAACCTGCAGTTGGCATCATGGTCAGGGCTTTACAGAAACAGCAGGGAGCCATTCAAAATGGAGTGTGGGAATGGTTAGTGTGGAATCCTGTCTTGTGATATCATACTTTTACATCTGATAAAGGAGCACTTTGATTTGAGAGCGTTCTTCATTGCATTGACAGAATTTCTTTGACGTTTCCCTCCTGCAGGGCGGCAGTCTGGTCGGAGGGAGCGCGCAGTTGTCCAGGTAAGGATGTGTGTCTGTGTGGATGTCTGTGCATTTATACATACAGTATGCTGGTGTTGTGCATCTGTGCTTGTGTTTGTCTGTATGTTTGTGTCTGTGTGTTTGTCTGTATGTTTGTGTCTGTGTGTTTTGCGTTTGATTGCACAGCTCCAGTGGCGAGGTCCCTAGCTCTCTCCCTTCACCGTCTGTCACTGAGAGATCACAGCTCCAGTGGTGAGGTCCCTAGCTCTCTCCCTTCACCGTCTGTCTGTCACTGAGAGGATCACAGCTCCAGTGGTGAGGTCCCTAGCTCTCTCCCTTCACCGTCTGTCACTGAGAGGATCACAGCTCCAGTGGTGAGGTCCCTAGCTCTCTCCCTTCACCGTCTGTCTGTCACTGAGAGGATCACAGCTCCAGTGGTGAGGTCCCTAGCTCTCTCCCTTCACCGTCTGTCTGTCACTGAGAGGATCACAGCTCCAGTGGTGAGGTCCCTAGCTCTCCCTTCACCGTCTGTCTGTCACTGAGAGGATCACAGCTCCAGTGGTGAGGTCCCTAGCTCTCTCCCTTCACCGGCTGTCACTG
Source organism: Salvelinus namaycush (assembly GCF_016432855.1). Classification (NCBI taxonomy): domain Eukaryota; kingdom Metazoa; phylum Chordata; class Actinopteri; order Salmoniformes; family Salmonidae; genus Salvelinus; species Salvelinus namaycush. Next base: position 17,407,105 of record NC_052342.1, on the reverse strand, counting down.
AGAGGATCACAGCTCCAGTGGTGAGGTCCCTAGCTCTCTCCCTTCACCGTCTGTCTGTCACTGAGAGGATCACAGCTCCAGTGGTGAGGTCCCTAGCTCTCTCCCTTCACCGTCTGTCTGTCACTGAGAGGATCACAGCTCCAGTGGTGAGGTCCCTAGCTCTCGCCCTTCACCGTCTGCCTGTCACCGAGAGGATCACAGCTCCAGTGGTGAGGTCCCTAGCTCTCTCCCTTCACCATCTGTCTGTCACTGAGAGGATCACAGCTCCAGTGGTGAGGTCCCTAGCTCTCTCCCTTCACCATCTGTCTGTCACTGAGAGGATCACAGCTCCAGTGGTGAGGTCCCTAGTTCTCTCCCTTCACCGTCTGTCTGTCACTGAGAGAATCACAGCTCCAGTGGTGAGGTCCCTAGCTCTCTCCCTTCACCGTCTGTCTGTCACTGAGAGGATCACAGCTCCAGTGGTGAGGTCCCTAGCTCTCTCCCTTCACCGTCTGTCTGTCACTGAGAGGATCACAGCTCAAGTGGTGAGGTCCCTAGCTCTCTCCCTTCACCGTCTGTCTGTCACCGAGAGGATCACAGCTCCAGTGGTGAGGTCCCTAGCTCTCTCCCTTCACCGTCTGTCTGTCACCGAGAGAATCACAGCTCCAGTGGTGAGGTCCCTAGCTCTCTCCCTTCACCATCTGTCTGTCACTGAGAGGATCACAGCTCCAGTGGTGAGGTCCCTAGCTCTCTCCCTCCACCGTCTGTCTGTCACTGAGAGGATCACAGCTCCAGTGGTGAGGTCCCTAGCTCTCTCCCTTCACCGTCTGTCTGTCACTGAGAGGATCACAGCTCCAGTGGTGAGGTCCCTAGTTCTCTCCCTTCACCGTCTGTCTGTCACTGAGAGAATCACAGCTCGATGGTTTAATGGCCGGTAATGATAAGAGGGATGATGGATGGAAGAAAGAGAAGAGAGCGAGAGAGAGAGCTACAATGTGTTTTCTGGCCTCTCCTCCCTCGTTCACAGCTGTTGTTCTCTGCTGTGACTGGGCGGTCTTGTGTGTTCTGGTTTTGGCTCGCTCTCACTGTAACAATTTTGTAAATGTCTTAAATATCTCTTGACGCCTTCAAAGGAAATCCAGTTGTGTGTAGTCGATTTGATTTGGACTGTAGCTGGGCAGATGCCCTCGCTCTCCCCTTTCTCTCTCTCTCTCTCTCTCTCTCTCTCTCTCTCTCTCTCTCTCTCTCTCTCTCTCTCTCTCTCTATCGGTCGCTCTCCATCCCCCCCTCTCCATCTCTCTCTCTCTCTCTCTCTCTCTCTCTCTCTCTCTCTCTCTCTCTCTCTCTCTCGGTCGCTCTCCATCCCTCTCTCTCTCCATCTCTCTCTCACTCTGTTTGTTAAAGCATGACATCATGTCACAGGGGGCTTTATGTTGTGTTTCTGGGTGGGAGCCAAAACACACACACACACACACACACACACACACACACACACACACACACACACACACACACACACACACACATTCGTCCCTGTCCCCCCTCTCCCCAGGACCCCACAGAGTCACACCTGGGTCTCTCAGTCATTCAGCCTCTCTCAGCTTTATTACATTACCATTACCACTGGCCATGAGTCTGATCCAGCGCACACTGCCTGCCTGCCAAACAATGTCACTCGCCGTGCGTTTGTTTGCTTGTGTGTGTGTATTACAGGCCTGTTTCTGGTAAATCCAGACCATAAACCATCAGAGAGCTGAGCACTGGCATCAATCACCATGACAACCCTGTCCATCAACAACTATCACACACACACACACACACACACACACACACACACACACACACACACACACACACACACACACACACACACACACACACACACAGACTGCAGAGACTGTCTGTCTCAGACGTCTGCGTAGAGTCACCTTCACTCTCTCTTCTCTATCTCTTCTCTCTCTCCTCTGTCACTTTTTCTCTGTCCTATTTCACCAATCTATCTATTGCTCTTTGTTTGAATAGTCATTCAAAACAAATTGGCTGGATAATATAGGACCATGAATCCTTAACCAGACTGGAGGATACAGAAAGAGAGATAGAGAGAGCTGACTCCGGACTTCTAGGAGGCAGCAGGAAGCTGTGGGAGTAGGGAAGAGAGAGAACGAGAGCGGGCGGCTCTCTCGCACTCCTCTTCATGGAGAGAGGGAACAGAGCGTCACACTGAGGGAGGAGAGGAAGGAGAGAGGGCAACAGAGAAGGAGATGACGTCATCCACTGTGCCCACTTGCTGAAGACATGGGCACGCCGCGGTTGATGGGATCAGCTGCATTAATGAGAGACCGTAAAGAGAGAGAGAGTAAAAACAGAGCGAGAGCTAGAGAGTGAGAGGAGTATACATATGTCTGCTCGGTGATTGGCACGGTGGCATAACTGTTAGCGACATCCTCCCTGGCACCCCTGTGCCTCACTCTGAAACACTCTTGACCTATTTTTACACCAACAGTTACTTCAGTTTAAACATGCTGTTTGTGTGTGTGTGTGCACCTGTGTAAAATACCTTTCCCATGTTGCGAGAGGTGATGAGAGGTCCCTGGTAAGATCAGAGATGGTGTCAGATAAGTGTGTGTGTTCCTGTGTGGTAATGTGTGTGTGTAGAGAGAGGTGGGGCAGGAGAGGAGGACACATGTGTCAACACTACAACTCTATAGGGGGCTAGTGAGGGGTGAAAAGAGGCAGAAGCTGATTAGTTAGTTAGTTACATGTATTGGTAAGAGATCGAGGTGTTACCGAACAATGTTTTGTGGTCAGGGATAGAGATCTTCAAGGTGCTACACCAGGGTTTCCGTTATGAAAATGTGGCACTGGACATTTGACCGGCAGCATTTTAATTTACCACACATTTCAGAAATTTACCAGACCCATATGCATTGGGTGCGTAATCTGATTAGAGAGTCTAACTCACGGTGGTCAGATTGACAGAAATCACATTTAGAGGATGGTAATTCATTTTAACAGAATATGCATGTCGAGGATACAAGGATGTGTGTCCTGACTGCACACTTTGAAGATGCTAGAATTACTGTCCGCATTGACTTTTCCTCAGCCAACTAGACCAGTAACGAGCTGCAAAATCACTAGCCATTGCATAGACTGAGCGTGAGTTTTCAAGTTTGGGGAAACAAATTTACCCCATTAAAAATGCAACTTTATAATAAAGCATTCCATGCATCATCGCATTTGCAGACTTATGTAAGATAGCTTACTATTCGTGATGTGATCAGTAGATTGGATAGTCATAATTTATGCTAATAATATATTTAAATCACTGTTCACAAAAAATACTGTTCAATGCCTGGCTGAGCGTGTGTAGTGTAGAGGACTGGGCTATAGGCGCGGGAAAAGCACATTTCATGCAATTCTACTACACTTTATATGACTGGAGACATTAGCGTTGTCCATATAATAGGCCTATGAGAAAGGGAGACACAAATAGAATATGACGTCCATCTAAAATGGAGGAGGAAATCACTGTCCATAAACAAACTTTTAAGTGGCACTGACCCAACAATGATAAAAAGTGAATATGCTCAGCGCGGGGGATATGGCTGATGTTCTCTGCTGGTGCCAGTAAGATAGGCTATAGGCCTCCTGTTGTTCACTCAATTCATTTGCGAATTTTGATAACTAAAAGACAGATTAGAGTGTTTTCATTGTCTGCTCTTTACAGCAATAGCCATTTAGAATTTAGAAATATTGCGATATGCCTGGCTGGGTCTTTCTACTTTTCACTGACAGTTGCAACTCAACAATAATCTATTTGGTATTTGCAGGGAGCGCTGCCCAATTTGCGCGCGCTGCCTTTCCTTCTGACTGTAGGAAATGCGATTTAAATCAATCCACAATTTATTTATGTTTAAGGGGAAGCTAATGAACCTCTGTGGCCAAGTCATGCTTTAGTAGCCTATTTTGAATTATTTGATTTATTTCTGTATAGACAGGGTAGGCTAATTAGGCTATCAATTGACTTAGGGAAAGTTTAGCTTCCCCTGGCCTTATGGATGCGTTGCCTATGAGCCTATGTCAATCTACTATCCCCCATTGTAGAAAAGTTGACCTATTCTATTAGTCAGCTTACCGAGAAAGAAATAGCCCAAACAGACTCTGGGACAGTTGTGGGAAGATCTATCCCAAATTCATACAACCAGTAGGCCTAAGCTAGATAAAAAAAACGTTGCATTATGCAAATTAACCTATAGACTGATAAGCATGACTGGTCAAATGTACAGTATTTCCATCAATGAATAGGCTAAAAAGCATTATTTCACAATGTATTTTTTTCTCGCCGACAATTGGCTGGTGCCAATTTGATTTATTGTCGTTTCTAAGTTTTTTATTAACATCCAAAAGCCAGCTATTATTGGCTAACGGAAACCCTGATACACACGCATAGAAACATGCTGTACTAATGAATATATAGTGTTACCTACTCAACACACATTCACACATAGGATGTTTTAGAATTTTTGTATTGTATTTTCAGAAAATTTCCATAATATATCTGCAGTAATAGTGGAATAATTGTATTTCACAGTATTTCTTTCCCGCCAGTGTTGTGATTTGGTGTGATATTCTCCTATAGATTCTTACTGCCGGAGATACCTGTTGTCAAAATGGGAAAGCTGTTTTGACTTTGTGGCTGTGTTATTTAGTAAAAATTGGGTCAAGCGGCCAATGTAGAAATCACTCTGTCATTTCCGGTTGCAAAAATTCTACACTGTTCACTCAATTTCAGTCTATGTAAGAAAACAAGCACTGAATAGTGTAGGGAATCATTGTACCCGAGCCACTGCCTGTTCACCCCGCTACCATCCAGAAGACGAGGTCAGTACAGGTGCATCAAAGCGTGGACCGAGAGACTGAAAAACAGCTTCTATCTCAAGGCCATCAGACTGTTAAACAGCCATCACTAACACAGAGAGGCTGCTGCCTACATACACAGACTTGAAATCATTGGCCAATTTAATAAATGGATCACTAGTCACTTTAATAATGCCACTTTAATAATGTTTACATATCTTGCATTACTCATCTCATATGTATATACTGTATTTTATACCATCTATTGCATCTTGCCTATGTCACTCTGTCGTTGCTCATCCATATATTTATATGTATATATTCTTACTCCATTCCTTTACTTAGATTTGTGTATATTAGGTAGTTGTTATGGAATTGTTAGATTACATGTTAGATATTGCTGCACTGTCGGAACTAGAAGCACAAGCATTTTGCTACACTCGCAATAACATCTGCTAACCACGTGTATGTGACCAATAAAATGTGATTTGATTAGATTGTTTGATTTAGAGATAAATGATAACATGGAATGGGGGTGGTTGTGCTGAAATCGTCTGTCAGTCTTTTAGTGAATGTTAATGGACATTTAATTCAGCTCAAGAACCCCAAATCCTGGAAAGTTTTTTTTCGGTCTTTCCCCAAATCCCTTCTTTAAAAATCCACCCCAAAATCTCTGTTGTTCTCTCCTTCCCCCTCTCTCCTCCCAACTTGACCCTCTCTGTTCCCTTCCCCCATTTTCCCTGGCTCCTGTTCTGGCTTTCTGATCTCATGTTACCCCCGTACCCCCATACCCCCTCCTCTACCCCTCCTCTATACCCCGTTCCCCCTCCCTCCCTCCCTCCCCTTCCATTCCCCCAGGGCAGGCTTACAGCTTCCACGGCTTTGTGCCGTCTCCCCCTCCTCCCCCTGCCTTTGTGTGAAAGGGGCCAGAGAGGGGAAAAGAGGGAGTAGAGGAGGACGAAGGGGAGGAGGTTTAAAGATGGAGAGAGGAGAGGGCCCTATGGATACGGTGTATAGGAACAATAGACCCTGCTTTATCTTATTACTATGAGCTGTGGTTATAGTCTGCAAATACAATCTGTTTCTATTCTGGATATTGTTATCGTAATATCATAAGATAAGATATTTGTAATCATACAAAATATTTTGTTGTTTATATTTTTTCATTCCGTCTAAATCACTGTCTACTTGTAAGGTAACAGTCTTGATAAATCTGTGTTGTAAGTATGCAATCTGTTTTCCAGCGACACACACATAGAGGTCATTGTAGAAACCTTGTTGTCTGGTAATGATCTCACAAAATGGGGTCTGTCCAACGACACACATACAGAACTGACCCTGTACATAGTATGCTTACTTACTTTATCGTGTTCTTACTTTTATACCTCGTGTGCTTTTGTTCTACAATGTTATTTTTAGTATTACATTGTTGTTGATTACTGCATTGTTGGGTTTAGAGCTTGCAAGAACGGCATTTCACTGTACTTGTGCACATGACATTAAAAACTTAACTTGAAACACACACTGACAGATGTAGACATTAGCCAGATACCTGTTTAGTAGATCCATCACAGTCAATCTCCTCCCCCTCACACAAACACAATACCCAGCCCCTGGCCCCCAGGGATAGAGAACTCATTAACCCCTGGGCAGGTTATAGGCAGTGGAGCGCTGCAGGCCGGAAGGTGTAGTTACAGGGTGTGGTCATAGGGGGTGATGTGGAACATGGCCCTGTGGATGTCAGTCGACAGCCAAAGCCTACTAATCAGAGTCTTCGAGAGGCTCAGGTTTATTGAAGGGTTTGGGTGCCGAGTGAGTGAGTGAGTGAGTGAGTGAGTGAGTGAGTGAGTGAGAGAGAGAGATTATGTAATGCTTTATCAAGTTTACCTACCAGATTGGAAAAATGTGTTGTGGTATTGTGTAGAAAGACATTACTTTGCAATTTAAATTACTGAAAATTAATGAATTCAGTGTATTGGTATCCCTTTACACTTGTACCCGTGTCCGGGTTGAAAATGGCAGATTTGGGCACTGATAAGTGCCTAACTTGAAGCGTAGTGGCTGTACAGTAACATGCTACACTATGCTGACTCTGCGCTTCACAGAACTGACAGACATTCTGAACTTGAGCACCGTACGCAACAACAAGTTGCCCCCCGGTAATTGGCCAACTTTAGTAAATTGTTTGTTGTCTGAGTGAGGGAAATGCTGTAAATCAAGATGACTCGGTGTATTTTGAACAATGAGATGTTGTGGATTATAATAAATACCGCTTTGATGTCATACAAGCAACACAAACGCCCTCTAAATCATAAAACTCATGTCAGATACAGTGTCAACGTTTATGATCACTATGTGGTTTTATTTTAGCATTATTTATTTTTTACCCCAATTTCGTCATATCTAATTGGTAGTTACAGTCTTGTCTCATCGCTGCAACTCCCGTACGGACTCGGGAGAGGCGAAGGTCGAGAGCCGTGCGTCCTCCGCACAGCACGCTTAACACAGAAGCCAGCCGCACCAATGTGTCAGAGGAAACACCGTACACCTGGCGACCGTGTCAGCGTGCATTGCGCCCGGCCCGCCACAGGAGTCGCTAGAGCACGATGGGACAAGAACATCCCGGTCCGGCCAAACCCTCCCCCAACCTGGACGACGCCGGGCCAATTGTGAGTCGCCTCATGGTTCTCCCGGTCGCGGCCAGCTGCGACACAGCCCGGTATCGAACCAGGATCTGTAGACCGCTCTGCCACTCGGGAGGCCCATGATCACAACGTTTGATGTACAGTTACAAGATGACATGGGGTCAGACCCTGGGTTCTGAACAGAAGGAGCCTGTGTTTGTTTATTGTGAAGAAAATTCATCAGCTGCATCTGAATTCTGTCTTGACTCCTTTCCATGCGCACCAAAATGACAATCTGTTTCTCTGAATCGCCCTGTGAAAGCATAACACTGTAAGATCGTAGTTTGAAAAAGTAGCTAGTCGTGTTGGCAATAGCGTAAGCTTTCAAATCATGCCCACCTGAGCCAGATTTTGATTTATAATGGACCGTTTTTGGATTGCGTAAACAACAACAGTATTTGAGTGATGGTGGGGATGCAGGGTTGTGTTCCAAACGGACAACTACAAGTGTGCTTGCTTTAAATCCTCAACGGCACAGCTAGGAGAGAAAAAATAAAAGTACCTTATAGTTCAATACTCTTCTTTGAGTCATGAAAGTGCTTTGAAATTGCTTAGGAAATGTGCACACTTTTGAGAGGTGTTCCCTTTCAATTGCTACCATGGTTATGTATATGCATTTCACGTTTCTTCTGTAAGAAACATTTCAATTTAGCCCTATCCATATAGGCCAAAGTGTAAAGGCTCGGACTCGGTTTACAAATTATGTTCAGAGGTGCTGAGTACTCTCAGCCAGCAAACGCTATTGGTGTGTCTGAGCCCTATATAATAAGTACCCTTTTTTAACATTTAACCTGTCTTCTCTTGAGATTTAAAGTCTTATTTACAGTTTTACTGCAAGAAATGAATTGAATGATGTTTGTTCTTCAAATAATGTATTTTATTAAAACGTATTTAGTACATAGCCCACATTATAAGGTTGAATAACACAAATAAAAGAGTTATATCAGTCTTGAGTATTATATCGTACTGATTTTACATTATTATCATTAGTTAGGCCCTACGAAATCAGTACATTTTTTGCCTTATTCCGTTTTATTCTTTCTCAAATTCCGTTTTCTCCGTCTAGGTTTCTGTTTTTCCAAAAAATGTTCAGGTTTTCACTCAAAATCGATATTTTTATCATTAGTTAGGGCCCTGGAAAACAGCAACATTGGCTGTTCTAAGTCCACAACAATGCTTAAACCACATCAGGAGACCACTTTTGACGCCTGGGAAAAATCTGGAAAAAACTTTAAAGTTAGCATAGGCTACTTTCTTGTAGTTAACATTTAATTGAGAAGGTTTTTGGGAAAGCCTTTCCATCTACTGGAAGCCTGTTTTCATTAGCATTATTGCTAACGGCTACACAAACGGCAGAAATCCATCTAGCACATTGGCATCAAGGAAACAACAGAGCCACATTAATTTTCAATGTGGGCGGGGGACCGTTGGGCGATGCGAGCATGGGCAAAGGAGCATGAGCAGGGCTGGACCAAAGTTTTGAAAATATTAACTTTTGACGCATACTCTGCGACATCGCGTTGCTAGGGACCAAACGAAGCTGACTATAGTTTCCAGCCCCTACTGGATTGGCTGTTGATACTTAGCACTATCTAGCCTGCATGCTAGCTTGCTAGCTTGCTAGAACCAACATGAGGGTGAAGTTAGCATTGCTACCCGAATGTACGAGTTCAAAAAATCTCGTCCGAAAGTGGTAAAGGCCCGCACCACACACAGACAGGCATTCTCGTTGCCCCTTCAGAAAGTTGCAGGAAATATGAATCAATTATGTATTCTGTTCATGTTTTATAATAAACTTGGGCAAATTAATACATTTGAATACATTTAGTTGATTCCCTACTAAGGTCAATACATGTTTTTATGTTGTTGAATTCAGTTTTAATGCCTGGGTTCTGTGAGGGCCCTAGTTATCATATTTGGACCAGAATGAGTCTCTCCACTAGTTATTGTTCCTGCAGTGGTGATTCACCATCTTCATCAAATATTTTCATAATTTATCTGCAGATAATCTCCAAAAAGCCTAGGCCTTCCAGTAGCCTATGCAAATTAGGGAGCCAAATGAACGGCTCTCACCGATGCGATGACTGAAGAGACAAGAATCACTCACTTTATTGTCACCGTCTGTAAGCCCTAACATCCTCAGAAAGGAAACCTAGGAAATCATTTGGTTTACTTGTCCCAATGCAATGCCATGGACATACACTGAATATGCCAAACATTAGGAACACCTTGATACACACGGGCAGTGCTTCATTTGTATACCGGGAGGTGCCGGAACAAACAGTGAGAGTGATAAGAGGGGGACCTGGAGAGTCTCCTTTATAATAAAGCATTCCATACATATAATCACAATGCATTTGCGTAGTGGCATAGAGCAGCAGAGTACAGGCTCTTACTTTGTCTAGATGCTGTTTGTTCACTGACAGATTGCTGCGCGTTCCCGACTGTAGGCTATGCCTTGTTATTGGGCTACACACAATCCATAGCTATTTTTTTAAAGAAGCTATTGATACCTTGTGGCTAAACTATGGGCCTACTCGTGGTTTAGTAGGCTATTCTGAATTATTTCATTTATTTCTGAACAGACAGCACTATAACTGTGACAAATGTATTTCAATGTATCGGGTACTTCAGCTCCTCCAGAACCCTTCTATGATTGTGTCAGGAAGTAAATGAAGTGCAACGCAGGAGAGATGAGTCGCAGGCTCATGTCTATCAGAGCAGAGAGAGGCAGAGAGATCATAGAAAGTGAATCTCCTTTTATTTCTGTGAGCGATACAGGCACACTTCTCACACAGCCATGGCCACGCATTGGTCTCAAACATAAGTTACAGTGTTGCGCAAACCATAAACCCGGGACTGGCATTTTGGGGGTGGGGGGGTTAACGAAGAGGCCACTCAAATGAATTTTGATTGTTTTTATTTGTAAAAAGTGACAATTATTTTTAATGCCAAGAGAGGTACCGGTTCCGGAACGAAACAGTCCACAACAGAACGGTGAAGGAACCTGTTCCAGCAGGATCCGGCTCAACTTAAGCACTGCACACGGGAAACTGTTGAGCGTGAAAAACCCAGCAGCGTTGCAGTTCTTGACTCAAACCGGGGCGCCTGGCACCTACTACCATACCCCGATCAAAGGCACTTCAAATTTTGTCTTGTCCATTCACACTCTGAATGGCACACATACACAATCCATGTCTCAATTGTCTCAAGGCTTAAAAATCCTTCTTTAACCTGTCTCCTCCCCTTCATCTACACTGATTGAAGTGGATTTAATACGTGACATCAATAAGAGATGATAGATTTCATCTGGATTCATCTGGTCAGTCTGTCATGGAAAGAGCAGGTGTTCTTAATGTTTTGTGCACTCAGTGTATCACCAGGCTGCATGATTTATGAATGGCAAAGGGATATAGGGGATTCACTTTATTCAGTCAGTTCGACACCTTTTATAAACTATTCAACGCTTGTTCTTCAGTTGTCATTCACTGCACAGTAAATAGCCAACTATGCTCCACAACTGCGTGGCTGGCTATGTGAAACACGTAAAATAAAGTAAATGAAAGTGCCAGAAAGCCTAATTATTGTTAAGTCATGGATTTCAACTCAGCATTACATGGGACGAGCAAATTCATGAGCATCATGCTCTTACCCTCCTCTGTGTAAAGAGATTCGATTGCAGCCAACCACAGCGCATACAAATGGTACCGGGAGGCGGGACACACAGCAGACTGCGGTTCCCTGTCATCGCTCTCAGTGGCGGTTCTAGGTTGTATGGCTCCCTGGGCAACCCCCCCCCCCCCAAAAAGCACCATTCTGCACTAACTGTCATTTTTATTCAGACATTTGGAACAACACAAATAAATAATCATAACATTTAAAACTAAATAAATATACAAATATATACAAAAATAAGACTCATAAATATCAAAAAGAAGTAACAAAGACAAATAGAAACCAATTTGTGTTGATTTGGTACTTGAGCATTAGTACATTACCCATCCCCCAACACTGTTGACCAAGAGTCAAGACTACATTACCCATCCCCCAACACCGTCAACCAGGAGTCAAGACTACATTACCCATCCCCCAACACTGTTGACCAAGAGTCAAGACTACATTACCCATCCCCCAACACTGTTGACCAAGAGTCGAGACTACATTACCCATCCCCCAACACTGTTGACCAAGAGTCAAGACTACATTACCCATCCCCCAACACTGTTGACCAAGAGTCGAGACTACATTACCCATCCCCCAACACTGTTGACCAAGAGTCAAGACTACATTACCCATCCCCCAACACTGTTGACCAAGAGTCAAGACTACATTACCCATCCCCCAACACTGTTGACCAAGAGTCAAGACTACATTACCCATCCCCCAACACTGTTGACCAAGAGTCAAGACTACATTACCCATCCCCCAACACTGTTGACCAAGAGTCAAGACTACGTTACCCATCCCCCAACACTGTTGACCAAGAGTCAAGACTACATTACCCATCCCCCAACACTGTTGACCAAGAGTCGAGACTACGTTACCCATCCCCCAACACTGTTGACCAAGAGTCAAGACTGCATTACCCATCCCCCAACACTGTTGACCAAGAGTCAAGACTACATTACCCATCCCCCAACACTGTTGACCAAGAGTCAAGACTACATTACCCATCCCCCAACACTGTTTACCAAGAGTCGAGACTACATTACCCATCCCCCAACATTGTTGACCAAGAGTCAAGACTACATTACCCATCCCCCAACACTGTTGACCAAGAGTCAAGACTACATTACCCATCCCCCAACACTGTTGACCAAGAGTCAAGACTACGTTACCCATCCCCCAACACTGTTGACCAAGAGTCAAGACTACATTACCCATCCCCCAACACTGTTGACCAAGAGTCAAGACTACATTACCCATCCCCCAACACTGTTGACCAAGAGTCAAGACTACATTACCCATCCCCCAACACTGTTGACCAAGAGTCAAGACTACATTACCCATCCCCCAACACTGTTGACCAAGAGTCAAGACTACATTACCCATCCCCCAACACTGTTGACCAAGAGTCAAGACTACATTACCCATCCCCCAACACTGTTGACCAAGAGTCAAGACTACATTACCCATCCCCCAACACTGTTGACCAAGAGTCAAGACTACATTACCCATCCCCCAACACTGTTGACCAAGAGTCAAGACTACATTACCCATCCCCCAACACTGTTGACCAAGAGTCGAGACTACATTACCCATCCCCCAACACTGTTGACCAAGAGTCAAGACTACATTACCCATCCCCCAACACTGTTGACCAAGAGTCAAGACTACATTACCCATCCCCCAACACTGTTGACCAAGAGTCAAGACTAAACCAATTCACCTTGGTGGTGTGCAGACTGCTTTTATATTTTTCTTAACGATTTCACACAAACCCCCCAAAAATGCAACAATATGTCTGTGAAACTATATATTCACATTATTATGAATTGTGGTTTATTTGGTAGCATTTCATAGTGTGACTGATTTTACTAATTGCATTAGTACTGTGCAAAGTTAGAGGTGCACTTTTTGATAGATTCCCCCACTCCCTCTACCTCGGGCTTCCAGTGGGGAGACCTGAGGTCAACCTACCCCTACCCCCCTCCCCATCTCGTACTTCTGAGTGGAAGACCTTCCCAGGCAGTAGCCTGACTAGCTCACAAACTAGAATCAGGGCGCCCACTCCGACAAGGTTAATTGACCCACAGTCCCACACAGTGACATGATATCATTGACGTGGCGTCCAAATGATCGATAGAAAAACGATCACGCAAATGTCACCATTCCATAATGTTTTGTGCGGGCGCCCCGTGCCGACACTGGCAAGATGCCGCCCTGGGCGGCTGCCCATGTCGCCTATACCTAAATCCGCCACTGAGCCTATCCTATCAATAGGTCTCTTGAAGATGCATATCGTTCATGCTAGCGGGAGAGGGCTCCACGGACTAGCGAGTTTAAAATGTTTAAATGAAAGTAGCCTAGTTAATATGAAGTGGAAAAAGTAGCCGGCTGAAAATGTGTCTGTAACCGGCTGATTAGGCGACGGCCGGCGCTAATGGAAAACACTTGTGTATGTTTCCTCCCCTGAGGTCTTCACCCGACAGGCAAAGCTGCTTTCCACCCACACCCGTGCAGAGACTGTGTCAAAGTGATCCTCTGAACAGGAAACACATATACTTATTCTCACAGAACACAAAACACACACTTGCTCTTCAAATCTTCTGCATTAGCTTGCATACAACATACTAACAATACAGGACATCCTGGGTATTAACACTAAAAGACTCCTGGTCCGTGTGTGCACGTGCGCGCGTGTGCATGCATGCGTCCTCTTCGTTGTTGTGTCTATTCCTGGAAAGCCAACTGCCACTCACATTACCACAGCTAACTCAATTAGGAAAGCTTCTGCTGCTGCTGAGCCCTCAGAGAGAGCCCAGCCTAAACATACACACACACGCCAGCACACACGCCAGCACACACACATATACTGTACGTACACCAGCAGAGAGAGAAAGTACGGACAAAGACCATGAAAGATCACAGTAAAGAGTGTTGTCGAGAAGTAGAGGGAGATAAATGCAATCACTGTATGAGTTCAGTGCAGTATGATATGATACAAACACAATAGAAGACTACTGCCGACTGCAACATATCAACGATGCCATAGACCGAGAATCAATACATACGTTGGAATATATGACTGACATACGTACACAGCTAGTAGTTATTCAACCTAGCCTGGGTACCAGTCTGTTTCTGCTAACGTTCCACTACTTTTACTCGGTACGTATGTTTGGCATATGACGTAGAAGGAGTGTAATGTTAGCCGAGACAGACTGGTACCCGGGCCACATTTAACCTACACAGCTGGGAAGACCAGCGGATCACAAGCTCTTGGTTTCACCAGTGATCCCACCGTGGATCAGTATTATCCTTTAACCCTCACAGAAGATCAACAAACTCTACTACCTCAGCCTATTACAATCTGTTTGAGTTCGTCCCAAATGGATCCCTAATCCCTCTATAGTGCAGTACTGACCAGGGCCCATAGGGGAATAGGGTACCATTTGAGATGCAGTTGTCCTCCCATGACCCTAACTCATAATAACTCCCAATAAAGGCCTGGACTAATTGTGTGTGTGTGTGTGTGTGTGTGTGTGTGTGTGTGTGTGTGTGTGTGTGTGTGTGTGTGTGTGTGTGTGTGTGTGTGTGTGTGTGTGTGTGTGTGTGTGTGTGTGTGTGTGTGTGTGTGTGTGTGTGTGTGTGGAGAGATAATGAGTGTTCATAGTCAATTATGCTCTGGCATTCCTTTTAATTACCAGCTGCTAATTTTGACGACCCCTCTCTTCCATAGCTCGGTGTGTGTGTCTGTGTTGAGAAGCTACAGTCTCTGGTATCTTGTGTGGCCATTGTCACTTCAGCCCAGATGGATCGCTTCCGTGCACACACACACACCGGACGGACTTCCGTACGCACACACATACATACACACTGAACAGAAGCGCACTTCTCTTGTGAAGTCCAGACTCATTTATCACTTGTCTCAGAGGAGAGGAGTTCCTATTCATTGTCTTTTTGAGCCTCAGTCAGCCTTGGTATCTGATAGCTTCTCTCTCTCTCTCTCTCTCTCTCTCTCTCTCTCTCTCTCTCTCTCTCTCTCTCTCTCTTCCTCTCACTCACTCTTTCTCTCTTTCTCTCCTTCCATCTCTCTCGCTCTTTCTCTTTCCTTCCATCTCTCTCTCTCACCCTCTCCTCAGTGAGAGAACAAAGAGAGCAGCAGCAGTGTGTCTCTTTCTCAGATGCACAGCGTTAATCCTCTCTGACTGTGCTAGCAGAATGAAGAGATGCTACACCTATTCATGTTTTATGTATCCGAGAGATAAGGCCCCAAACAGACGTTAGGCCTTTAACCTTGTCTAACATTCACTCAACACTCTCACAACGCTCAGAGGAACGAGGCTAATGCCTACTCATTATAAGGACTAGGCACTATGGAAAAGAAGCAGGAAATATACACGGCTGGGAATGAAGGCATGTTCAGGACGATTGTCAAGGAATTGTAACGTTGTTGAAATGTTGTGGGAATGTTATACATGTCTGGTGTGTTTGCGTTCGTATTTGTTGTCTCTGTTTTTAAAGTCGTAAATCTGTTGTCGTGTCTGTTGGATTAGCAAATACACACAGGTGTGGAGCGGTAGTTAATAAAGCAAGACTGCTAAGCATTTTTTTCTAGTTAGCTAACAGCCATAGTCATTAGTGCCTGTGAGTTTTGTCTATTTTCCGTAGTTGTACTTTTAACTAGTTTTGTTTATTTCCATTGGCCTAGTTTTACTCTTACTAGTTGCTCTGGCTTCAATTTAGTTTGAGGTCTTTCGAGAAGCGTGCATTTGCTAGAAAGCATGTACAGTATGTATGTGTGTGTAGGGTGGTGGGAGGTGAGGGGAGGGGCTACTGTCAGGCCAACCTCTTGGCCAGGAGCAAGGTTCTGTTGCCATGGTGAAAATGGAATCCAAAATGCAGAGCTCCTGATTGGCTGAGGGGCCGTGCATTGGATTGTGATGTGTGCTGTCAGCCAGCCAATGAGGCACAGCCAGAGCTGTGGCTGTTGCTAAGGGGTGTTGCTTGGAATGGAGTCTGCTGGATTCTCTCTCTCTCTTTCTCTCTTCAGTTTGCCCTCATTGACTCCCTCTCCCCCCTCTGCTCGCTCCTTCCTTCCTGTCTCTCCTTTTTTTTTCACTTCTACATGTGGGAAAGGGAAAGAGCACATGTTGAGAAATTCAGTGAATATTTCATGCAGGCAGCTTGCTGTTGTGTGTGTGCGTGTGTGTGGCTGAGGCCTGCAAACCGCTGCTACGCGCAGTGAGAGGTGTGTATGTGTGTCAGGGAAAATATTGAAGGTCTTTTGGGGATTGGGGGTATTTTATAGAGGGGAACGGGGATTGAAACGGAGCCAGTTGTCTTTGGGTATGGGGTGTCACGGGAGCACGACGCTTTCTCTCTCTCTCTGCACCCCAAAACCTTCTGTGCACGTTGGGTAAACACACACACCTCTCCCTGTGTGTAGCAGCAGCAGCTCGCAGGCCTCAGCGACACACACACACACATACACACACACACACACACACACACACACACACACACACACACACACACACACACACACACACACACACACACACACACACACACACACACACACACATGCAGCATACACTGTCTACACGTGTACATGTCTACAGATACATAGAAACCTACTCAGCTAGCTTCATTACAAACAGTACAGCGTGTAGAACTACTGTTTACTATAGTTGGGGAGGGTTTCTAACTCCATCTATTAAATCATGATCAGCAGGACCTGAATGGTCTGCAAATAGGATTTAACACACACACGCTCGCACACACACAGGCACAGGATGCAGCCAGACAAAGCAGCCCCTCTCTCTCTTTCTCTCTCTCTCCATCTCCCACCCTCCCTCCTTCCCACACTCCACTAATTTCCTCCCTCTTTCTTTGAGTCCTCTTTTCCTCCTCTTCACTTCCTTTTCCTGGCTTACATCCTCCCTCTCTCAACCTCCTCTCCTTCCGTTTCTGTCTCTCTTCCTGTCTCTTCCTCTCTCTCTCTTCCTGGCTTACATCCTCCCTCTCTCAACCTCCTCTCCTTCCGTTTCTGTCTCTCTTCCTGTCTCTTCCTCTCTCTCTCTTCCTGGCTTACATCCTCCCTCTCTCAACCTCCTCTCCTTCTGTTTCTATCTCTCTTCCTGTCTCTTCCTCTCTCTCTCTTCCTGGCTCACATCCTCCCTCTCTCAACCTCCTCTTCTTCTGTTTCTATCTCTCTTCCTGTCTCTTCCTCTCTCTCTCTTCCTGGCTCACATCCTCCCTCTCTCAACCTCCTCTTCTTCCATGTCTATCTCTCTTCCTGTCTCTTCCTCCCTCTCATTCTTCCTGGCATACATCCTCCCTCTCTCAACGCCCTCTCCTTCCGTTTCTATCTCTCTTCCTGTCTCTTCCTCTCTCTCTCTTCCTGGCTCACATCCTCCCTCTCTCAACCTCCTCTCCTTCTGTTTCTATCTCTCTTCCTGTCTCTTCCTCTCTCTCTCTTCCTGGCTCACATCCTCCCTCTCTCAACCTCCTCTTCTTCCATGTCTATCTCTCTTCCTGTCTCTTCCTCCCTCTCATTCTTCCTGGCATACATCCTCCCTCTCTCAACGCCCTCTCCTTCCGTTTCTATCTCTCTTCCTGTCTCTTCCTCTCTCTCTCTTCCTGGCTCACATCCTCCCTCTCTCAACCTCCTCTTCTTCCGTTTCTATCTCTCTTCCTGTCTCTTCCTCCCTTTCTCTCTTCCTCCCTTTTCCTCTTTCTCTCAACCTCTTCTCCTTCCTCCCTCTCTCTTCCTGTGTCTTCCTCTTTCTCTCAACCTCCTCTCCTTCCTCCCTCTATCTTCCTGTCTCTTCCTCCCTCTCTCTTCCTGTATCTTCCTCCCTCTCTCTTCCTGTATCTTCCTCCCTCTCTCTTCCTGTCTCTTCCTCCTTCTCTCAATCTCCTCTCCTTTCATTTCTATCTCTCCCACGCTGCTTTGCTTTCCCATCAAATTGAATTGAATTGACTCTACTCTCTCTCTCTCTCTCTCGTCCCCCCTTCTCTCTCCCTCGCTCTCTCTGTCTCTCTCTCTCCTCCCCTTCTCACTCCCTCGCTCTCTCTGTCTCTTCCCCTTCTCTCTCTCTCTCTCTCTCTCTCTCTCTCTCTCTCTCTCTCTCTCTCTCTCTCTCTTTCACCCCCCCTTCTCTCTCTCTCTCTCTCTCTCATCTCTCTCGCTTCCACTCTCCGCTTTCCATTGAGAGCTGTGTGTAATAAAACCATTGTGTTTCTGGACTGACATTGTAATAGACATATTAATAGGGACTTACTTCTTATGAATCAAACTCTATTAATAAACCGTGGCGGCCCTCAGCTATGATCTAATCATTCACATGATCCTCCCAATCATTTATTCTAATAGAAGTTGGAAGGGGGAGGAAGAGGGAGGGAGGGAAGAACTAATTGAATCCTAAAAAAGAAAAAATAACTATTCCGGGTTATTAAGCGTGCTACCAGAGTGCGTGTGTCACATCCGTCTGTGGTTGGCTGGTCTGTGGACTACAGCTGTATAATGTTATTCCAACAGATATACATTGACACCTCTCCTGTCAAAATGCACACCATATCCCCAGCTTTAAAGTGATCAGCAGGCTGGTGTCCCTTGCATTGGCATTACAGGTTGTCCCTCATGGAACTTTTATATTCTATACACCAACCGTATGCAGAGACACTCCAAGAAACTAACTTTGGGTGCGTTGTGTGTGAACTACTATGCAGTAGTCATCTGAAATATATTCACACACACCCCCGACCCTCCTTACCCCTCAGTCCTGTCATCTTCACTGTGCAGTGGTTTAAAAATAGCTTCTAGTTTTGTGCTGACCTTGCTTCTATAACACACACACACACTCCTGTACACAAACACTCATATACACACACACACACACTCCTATACACACACACAATCTGCTGTGCATGCTACAGTACAGTACCTGTCTGCTCAGGGATGCAGAAACCGTGGTACATCCCTCTGTGCTGGTCCCAGCTAAGACTCTTTCTTGGCTTTCTTCTTTTTTGTCTTCATCCCTCTCTTCCCTGGAGAGCAGACGCGATCGCTCCTCCAATCCGCGGGTCCTCTCTTCCTCCGCCACCGCAAAAGCGCTCCGAGCTGTAAGAAGACACGCAGAGAGAGAGAGGAGGAAAAACTGGATGAAGGGTGGAAAGACTGGGAGTGACAGAATGGTTAGAGGGACGAGAGAAACGAAGTGAGGAAGAGGTGGAAAGTAAAGATAGATTGTAGCAGAGGCGGTGCGTGTGAGTGTCTCTCCTGACGAATGCCTTGTAAGAGGGTGTGTGAGTTTCCCGGTCTCCGATCAGCTGCGTTGGTGTGTGTGTGTGTGTGTGTGTGTGTGTGTGTGTGTGTGTGTGTGTGTGTGTGTGTGTGTGTGTGTGTGTGTGTGTGTGTGTGTGTGTGTGTGTGTGTGTGTGTGTGTGTGTGTGTGTGTGCGCACACACGTGTTTGCAGCATATTTATATCCGGTTGGTATTAACTGCAGTTGGTGTGTGTCTGAATACCTTTTCATTTAAACTTGTTGTGTGTCGGGGAGAAGAGGGGATTGAGGAGTTGGGCAATAATCACACAGGATCTGTCATTGCTTTAACCTCAAATACAGGTTCAGGGGTTTTGCGAGCAACTGAAAATGGAAAAGACTCTGAGTGTCTACAGCATGTGAGAGACTTAGAGAGCATACTTATGGACACTGACACACTGTTGTTCCTGTCAGTGTCCATGTCAGTCAGTCATTCTCGACTTCACAGAGACTGACAGAATGACTGACCGGCCAGGCAACGCTTTCTCTCTCACTCTTTCTCTCTGTTTCTCTCGCTCTCCACTTCTCTCTCTCCCCCTCCCCCTCTCCCTCTCTATCTATCTTTCTCTGTCTGCTTCACTGAGGGTCAGGTTGAGAGCTCATCTTCTGAGTGAGTGCGACAGAGAGTGAGGGAAGCAGAGAGAGAGAGAGTGAGGAAAGCAGAGAGAGAGAGAGAGCGAGGGAAGCAGAGAGAGAGAGAGCGAGGGAAGCAGAGAGAGAGAGAGAGGATGTAGTGGGATAACAACTACAGTAGCACCCATGATAGTTTAGCCAAAGCAAGCTGGCATGTGCGATATTTTGGTACACGCTATAACTGGGAATATTTATTTGTGTTAAAGGCAGTAATGCCAAAGCTGGGTTACTTTTTCCTCTGTTTCTCCAATGTGGTGGTTCTTGGCGGCAGTACAAAGTATGTTGCTGTGAGTGTGTTTGCTCTAAGTGTGCACATTTGCGACCCCTGTATTTGTGTGCATATGCATACCGTATACACACTTACCAAAGCTGGATTTTATACTCTGACTTATATACTGTAATACGTCTTAAAGCAGTGTTTCCCAAACTCTTTCCTTGGGCCCCAAGGAGGGCCCGTTTTGGTTTTATCCCTAGCAGCTGATTCAAATAATCAAAGCTTGATGATTAGTTGATTATTTGAATCAGCTGTGTAGTGCTAGGGCAAAAGCAAAACGTGCCCCCCTCGGGGTCCTGAGGACCGAGTTTTGGAAACGCTGTCTTAGCGTATAGGAGTGCAGGTCAGCAGTGAGCTTCTCTGCTCTGAAAGCTCTAGGTCAAAATCTAATTTTATTTGTCACATGCACCGAATACAGCAAAAAACCTTGAAATGCTTACTTACAAGCCCTTAACCAACAATGCAGTTCAAGAAAGAGTTAAGAAAATATTTACTAAATAAACGAAAGTAGAGAAAATCAAATCAAAAAGTAAAACAATAAATGTACATAACAATAACGAGGTATATACAGGGGGTACCGGTACCGAGTCAATGTGCGAGGGTACAGGTTAGTCGAGGTCATTTGTAAAGTTACTATGCATAGATAATAAACAGCGAGTAGCAGCAGTGTAAAAACAAAGGGGGTCAATGTAAATAGTCTGGGTGGCCATTTGATTAGATTAGTTGTTCAGCGGTCTTATGGCTTGGGGGTAGAAGCTGCTAAGGAGCCTTTTGGTCCTAGACTTGGCACTCCGGCACCACTTGCCATGCGGTAGCAGAGAGAACAGTCTATGACTTGGGTGACTGGAGTTTTTGACAATTTTTTGGGCTTTCCTCTGACACCGCCTAGTACATAGATCCTGGATGGCAGGAAGCTTGGCCCCAGTGATGTACTGGGCTGTACGCACTACTGTTATGCCTTATGGTCAGATGCCAAGCAGTTGCCATACCAGGCGGGGATGCAACCGGTCAGGATGCTCTCGATGGTGCAGCTGTAGAACTTTTTGAGGATCTGGGGACCCATGCCAAATCTTTTCAGTCTCCTGAGTGGGAAAAGGTGTTGTCGTGCCCTCTTCACAACTGTCTTGGTATATTTGGACCATGATAGTTTGTTGGTGATGTGGACACCAAGGAACTTGAAACTCTCGACCCGCTCCACTTCAGTCCCGTCGATGTTAATTTGAGCCTGTTCAGCCTTTTCCTATAGTCACGATCAGGGATGATGCTTATGAAGACTGAGATACTGCAGTCTGGCTCTTTGAAAAAAGAGAGAGAGAGAGGGAATTGAGATGAAGAGTGGGAAATAAAGAGAGGGCTGACTGACTTCGACCGCATTATCGCTCTCTCGATATATCACTCCTCTCTCACTTAGTCTTTGTCTCTCCTGTATTGTCTCTCCTCTATTGTCTCTCCTGTATTGTATCTCCTATATTGTCTCTCCTGTATTGTATTTCCTATATTGTCTCTCCTCTATTGTCTCTCCTGTATTGTCTCTCTTATATTTTCTCTCCTCTATTGTCTCTCCTGTATTGTAGCTCTTATATTGTCTCTCCTCTATTGTTTATCCTGTATTGTCTCTCCTGTATTGTTTCTCCTGTATTGTCTCTCCTCTATTATCTCTCCTCTATTGTCTCTCCTGTATTGTCTCTCCTGTATTGTATCTCCTGTATTGTATCTCATATATTGTCTCTCCTCTATTATCTCTCCTCTATTGTCTCTCCTGTATTGTATCTCCTGTATTGTATCTCCTGTATTGTATCTCATATATTGTCTCTCCTCTATTGTCTCTCCTGTATTGTCTCTCCTGTATTGTCTCTCCTGTATTGTATCTCCTGTATTGTATCTCCTGTATTGTATCTCATATATTGTCTCTCCTCTATTATCTCTCCTCTATTGTCTCTCCTGTATTGTCTCTCCTGTATTGTATCTCCTGTATTGTATCTCTTATATTGTCTCTCCTCTATTGTCTCTCCTCTATTGTCTCTCCTGTATTGTATTTCCTATATTGTCTCTCCTCTATTGTCTCTCCTGTATTGTCGCTCTTATATTGTCTCTCCTCTATTGTCTCTCCTGTATTGTAGCTCTTATATTGTCTCTCCTCTATTGTTTATCCTGTATTGTCTCTCCTGTATTGTTTCTCCTGTATTGTCTCTCCTCTATTATCTCTCCTCTATTGTCTCTCCTGTATTGTCTCTCCTGTATTGTATCTCCTGTATTGTATCTCATATATTGTCTCTCCTCTATTGTTTATCCTGTATTGTCTCTCCTGTATTGTTTCTCCTGTATTGTCTCTCCTCTATTATCTCTCCTCTATTGTATCTCCTCTATTGTCTCTCCTGTATTGTCTCTCCTGTATTGTATCTCTTATATTGTCTCTCCTCTATTGTCTCTTCTGTATTGTTTCTCCTGTATTGTATCTCCTATATTGTCTCTCCTGTATTGTATCTCCTGTATTGTCTCTCCTCTATTGTCTCTCCTATATTGTCTCTCCTGTATTGTATCTCCTGTATTGTATCTCCTATATTGTCTCTCCTGTATTGTATCTCCTCTATTGTCTCTCCTCTATTGTCTCTCCTGTATTGTCTCTCCTGTATTGTCTCTCCTGTATTGTCTCTCCTGTATTGTATCTCATATATTGTCTCTCCTCTATTGTCTCTCCTCTATTGTCTCTCCTGTATTGTATCTCCTATATTGTCTCTCCTGTATTGTATCTCTTATATTGTCTCTCCTCTATTGTCTCTCCTCTATTGTCTCTCCTATATTGTCTCTCCTATATTGTATCTCCTGTATTGTATCTCCTGTAGTGTATCTCCTGTAGTGTATCTCCTCTATTGTCTCTTCTGTATTGTCTTTCCTGTATTGTATCTCCTCTATTGTCTCTCCTCTATTGTCTCTCCTGTATTGTATCTCCTGTATTGTATCTCCTATATTGTCTCTCCTGTATTGTCTCTCCTGTAGTGTATCTCCTCTATTGTCTCTCCTGTAGTGTCTCTCCTCTATTGTCTCTCCTGTATTGTTTCTCCTGTATTGTATCTCCTATATTGTATCTCCTCTATTGTCTCTCCTGTATTGTATCTCTTATATTGTCTCTCCTCTATTGTATCTCCTGTATTGTATCTCCTATATTGTCTCTCCTGTATTGTATCTCTTATATTGTCTCACCTCTATTATCTCTCCTCTATTGTCTCTCCTGTATTGTATCTCCTATATTGTCTCTCCTGTATTGTCTCTCCTGTATTGTATCTCCTCTATTGTCTCTCCTGTATTGTCTCTCCTCTATTGTCTCTCCTGTATTGTTTCTCCTGTATTGTATCTCCTATATTGTATCTCCTCTATTGTCTCTCCTGTATTGTATCTCTTATATTGTATCTCCTATATTGTCTCTCCTCTATTGTATCTCCTGTATTGTCTCTCCTCTATTGTCTCTCCTGTATTGGATCTCCTGTATTGTATCTCCTGTATTGTCTCTCCTGTATTGTATCTCATATATTGTCTCTCCTGTATTGTATCTCCTGTATTGTATTTCTTATATTGTCTCTCCTCTATTGTCTCTCCTGTATTGTATCTCTTATATTGTCTCTCCTCTATTGTCTCTCCTGTATTGTATCTCTTATATTGTCTCTCCTATATTGTCTCTCCTGTATTGTATCTCCTCTATTGTCTCTCCTGTATTGTATCTCTTATATTGTCTCTCCTCTATTGTCTCTCCTGTATTGTATCTCTTATATTGTCTCTCCTCTATTGTCTCTCCTCTATTGTCTCTCCTGTATTGTATCTCTTATATTGTCTCCTATATTGTCTCTCCTGTATTGTCTCTCCTCTATTGTCTCTCCTGTATTGTATCTCCTGTATTGTCTCTCCTGTAATGTATCTCCTCTATTTTCTCTCCTCTATTGTCTCTCCTGTATTGTATCTCCTATATTGTCTCTCCTGTATTGTCTCTCCTCTATTGTCTCTCCTCTATTGTCTCTCCTGTATTGTCTCTCCTCTATTGTCTCTCCTGTATTGTATCTCTTATATTGTCTCTCCTCTATTGTTTCTTCTGTATTGTCTCTCCTATATTGTCTCTCCTCTATTGTCTCTCCTCTATTGTCTCTCCTGTATTGTATCTCCTATATTGTCTCTCCTGTATTGTATCTCTTATATTGTCTCTCCTCTATTGTCTCTTCTGTATTGTCTCTCCTATGTTGTCTCTCCTCTATTGTCTCTCCTCTATTGTCTCTCCTATATTGTCTCTCCTGTATTGTATCTCCTCTATTGTCTCTCCTCTATTGTCTCTCCTGTATTGTATCTCCTGTATTGTATCTCCTATATTGTCTCTCCTGTATTGTCTCTCCTGTAGTGTATCTCCTCTATTGTCTCTCCTGTAGTGTCTCTCCTCTATTGTCTCTCCTGTATTGTTTCTCCTGTATTGTATCTCCTATATTGTATCTCCTCTATTGTCTCTCCTGTATTGTATCTCTTATATTGTATCTCCTATATTGTCTCTCCTCTATTGTATCTCCTGTATTGTATCTCCTATATTGTCTCTCCTGTATTGTATCTCTTATATTGTCTCTCCTCTATTATCTCTCCTCTATTGTCTCTCCTGTATTGTATCTCCTATATTGTCTCTCCTGTATTGTCTCTCCTGTATTGTATCTCCTCTATTGTCTCTCCTGTATTGTCTCTCCTCTATTGTCTCTCCTGTATTGTTTCTCCTGTATTGTATCTCCTATATTGTATCTCCTCTATTGTCTCTCCTGTATTGTATCTCTTATATTGTATCTCCTATATTGTCTCTCCTCTATTGTATCTCCTGTATTGTCTCTCCTCTATTGTCTCTCCTGTATTGTATCTCCTGTATTGTCTCTCCTGTATTGTCTCTCCTGTATTGTATCTCCTATATTGTCTCTCCTGTATTGTATCTCCTGTATTGTATTTCTTATATTGTCTCTCCTCTATTGTCTCTCCTGTATTGTATCTCTTATATTGTCTCTCCTCTATTGTCTCTCCTGTATTGTATCTCTTATATTGTCTCTCCTATATTGTCTCTCCTGTATTGTATCTCCTCTATTGTCTCTCCTGTATTGTATCTCTTATATTGTCTCTCCTCTATTGTCTCTCCTGTATTGTCTCTCCTGTATTGTATCTCTTATATTGTCTCTCCTGTTTTGTCTCTCCTCTATTGTCTCTCCTGTATTGTATCTCCTATATTGTCTCTCCTGTAATGTATCTCCTCTATTTTCTCTCCTCTATTGTCTCTCCTGTATTGTATCTCCTCTATTGTCTCTCCTGTATTGTATCTCCTATATTGTCTCTCCTCTATTGTATCTCCTATATTGTCTCTCCTCTATTGTATCTCCTATAGTGTCTCTCCCCTATTGTCTCTCCTGTATTGTTTCTCCTGTATTGTTTCTCCTGTATTGTCTCTCCTCTATTGTATCTCCTATAGTGTCTCTCCCCTATTGTCTCTCCTGTATTGTCTCTCCTGTATTGTCTCTCCTCTATTGTCTCTCCTATATTGTTTCTCCTCTATTGTCTCTCCTCTATTGTATCTCCTCTATTGTCTCTCCTGTATTGTGTCTCCTCTATTGTCTCTCCTGTATTGTCTCTCCTGTATTGTCTCTCCTCTATTGTCTCTCCTATATTGTTTCTCCTATAGTGTCTCTCCCCTATTGTCTCTCCTCTATTGTCTCTCCTGTATTGTGTCTCCTGTATTGTCTCTCCTGTATTTTATCTCCTATATTGTCTCTCCTGTATTGTCTCTCCTGTATTGTCTCTCCTGTATTGTCTCTCCTGTATTGTCTCTCCTGTATTGTCTCTCCTGTATTGTCTCTCCTGTATTGTCTCTCCTCTATT
The DNA here is from genome assembly GCF_016432855.1 of Salvelinus namaycush. Classification (NCBI taxonomy): domain Eukaryota; kingdom Metazoa; phylum Chordata; class Actinopteri; order Salmoniformes; family Salmonidae; genus Salvelinus; species Salvelinus namaycush. Next base: position 17,380,805 of record NC_052342.1, on the reverse strand, counting down.
GTCTCTCCTGTATTGTCTCTCCTCTATTGTCTCTCCTATATTGTCTCTCCTGTATTGTCTCTCCTGTATTGTCTCTCCTGTATTGTCTCTCCTGTATTGTCTCTCCTGTATTGTCTCTCCTGTATTGTCTCTCCTGTATTGTCTCTCCTGTATTTTATCTCCTGTATTGTCTCTCCTGTATTGTCTCTCCTGTATTGTCTCTCCTCTATTGTCTCTCCTGTATTGTCTCTCCTGTATTGTATCTCCTATAGTGTCTCTCCTCTATGGTCTCTCCTCTTTTGTCTCTCCTGTATTGTATCTCCTGTATTGTTTCTCCTATATTGTCTCTCCTATATTGTCTCTCCTCTATTGTCTCTCCTGTATTGTCTCCTGTATTGCCTCTCTGTTTCTGTATTCTCTCCCACCCTCATCTACTGTATCTTTCATTGTTTTCAGCCTGTCTGGCCGGCTCTTGTCTGGCCGGCTCTTGTCTGGCCGGCTCTTGTCTGGCCGGCTCTTGTCTGGCCGGCTCTTGTCCTGCTGGCTCTTGTCTGGCCGGCTCTTGTCTGGCCGGCTCTTGTCTGGCCGGCTCTTGTCTGGCCGGCTCTTGTCCTGCTGGCTCTTGTTTGGCCGGCTCTTGTCTGGCCCTTTGTGTGTGTATAAAAGAGAGAGAGGATGTGAGCGACAGAAAGTGACATGTCTCTATCTCTGTCACTCTCTGTCACTCTCTGTCACTCTGTCACTCTCTGTCTCTGTCGCTGTCTCTGTCTCTGTCTCTGTCTCTGTCTGTGTCTGGTTACATTTAGTATCTTAATCAGCAAGCAGCCAGCCCGTCTGTATGTTCGTCAACCACCTCTACCACCCTACCTGCGCTGTTGATCTGTGGGCACGTTAGGTTGACAGACAGTGTTCTGTGTGTGTGTGCATGGAGAAGGCAGAGCAGGCTTAACGGTTTCCTCTCTCTGAGACACACATCTTCCTCTCCTAGTTTAGAGAGCTGGGCTGGGCAGAGGAGCCATTCTACTGAACAGTGACTCAACTACAGTGAGTTCAGTAGGGTTTAACAAAGAGCTTATTCTCTCTTTTCCCTCTCTCACGTGCTCTCTTTCTCGCTCTCGCTCTCCCTCACACACAGACAGAGGAATGTGGTGGTGGTGACGTGGCTGTAAGGTGTTTTATCTGTAATGATACAGTATATAGGTTAATAGCTGTGTGTCTGGGTTCCTGTAGCCCTAGATGATATGTGTGTAACTAGCAGCCCTGTTGAAAAGGCAAGCTGGTGCTTTTAGCTGAGCTCAGTGATAAAGATGCAGAGGAATATAGATCTCTCCCTCTCCCTCTCCCTCTCAATTCTCTCTCATTCCCTTCAAATCAAATTGTATTAGTCCCATGCGCCGAATACGACAGGTGTAGACTTCACCGTGAAATGCTTACTTACGAGTCCTTTAGAGTTAAAAAGTATTTTTTTTTTTTAAAGGAAATAGTAACACAATAAAATAACAATAATGAGACTATATACACGGAGTACCTGTACCGAGTCTATGTGCAGGAGTACGAGGTAGTTGAGGTAGGTAATATGTGTATGTAGGTGGGGGTAAAAGTGACTAGGCAATCAGGATAGATTGCTCTTTTGCTCTCTCTCTCTCTTTTTCGAGTTCCCCCTCTATTTTTCTCTCCTTCCCTCGCTCTCTAGCTTTCAATTCAATTCATAAGGCTTCCTCTCTCTCCTTTTCTTTTCCTCTCCCTCCCTTCCTCCTTGTCTCTGAGTGTGACCTCATGGCCGATGACCTCATGTCATCAATAAGGAGCTCATTTGGGGGGAGAAGAGAGACCCTGTGGGGTCAGGAGAGAGGGGGAGTTGTGACCCTGTTGGGGCCCCTATAAGGGTTCGATAGAGCGGGAGGGACAGGGGCCAGAGGGTTCAGGGTTAGGAGGGGACGAGGCGAAGGGATGAGGGAGGGGTGGCGAATCTGATTCCGCCATCTTAGGTTTCTCTCTCCATACTGACAGGCTTGGGCTCAGCTCAGTGTGTGTGTGTGTGTGTGTGTGTGTGTGTGTGTGTGTGTGTGTGTGTGTGTGTGTGTGTGTGTGTGTGTGTGTGTGTGTGTGTGTGTGTGTGTGTGTGTGTGTGTGTGTGTGTGTGTGTGACGGGATACTGTACACTGTTGATACTGTATAGGCTCTGTCTCTATCTATCTCCTCCATACAAGCCATGCAGGTGTGCACTTACTCTCCTCTTTCCTGACTCTTCCTTCTCTCCTCCCTCACCCTGTTTTCTCTCTCTCTCTCTCTCTCTCTCTCTCTCTCTCTCTCTCTCTCTCTCTCTCTCTCTCTCTCTTGCTCTCTCTCTCTCTCTCTCTCTCTCTCTCTTGCTCTCTCTCTCTCTCTCTCTCTCTCTCTCTCTCTCTCTCTCTCTCTCTTGCTCTCTCTCTCTCTTGCTCTCTCTCTCTCTCTCTCTCTCAATCACCCTTCTCCCTTTATTCTCTCCCTGCTTCCTCTCCTCCTCTCTCCCTCTTTTCCCTCCCTCTTTCCCAGGGGTAAAGGTGGGGCGCAGCAGTAGACCCTCTGTCTAGAGCCAACAGTAACCTTACACCCCAACAGAGAGAGAGAGAGAGAGGGGGAACGGCAGAGCAGAGAAATGGAGAGAAGGGGGATGAGGGGGAAGAAGAGAGGGGGTGGTAACTTGATCTTTAGTGATTGCCCATTCAACGTAGAGGTCATTTTCACAGACATTGGCTATATTAATGCACACACACACACATCACACACACACTATCTCTTTTTGGTAGCAATGATGTAATCCCAAGGCAACATCGCCTTGGTGATTGTCCCCTCGGAAACGGTGTAGCTGATTGCATTGTCTAGGCAACTGGAAAATTGTGTTTGCCAGCCCATGCCCTGAGGCACTGGCAGACAGACGGTCAGAGAAAAAAGAGGGGGAGAGAGATGAAGAAGGAGGAGAGGGACAAAAAGGAGGTTTTTAAAAGCTTTGATATTCAGTGATATTAAAGCTCAGAATTGAATTCCGTCATGATTTCTTTGTTGCTATTACAGATTCTTGATTATCTTGTTGCCTTGATGTTGTCATCGTTGTGGTGATGTGCTGTATGTTGAGGTAGCAATTTGTCACGGGCGGGGATAGCATTTCTGTGGTTCTGAAACGTAGACTCGTCACTCCATTGTACTGTATATCCTATTCTACAGTTGAGACTTCCTCAAGGTATAGACTTCCTCCATAAGTTAAAGAGGTTCAAGGGATACTTTGGGATTTTGTCCTTTGTCTACTTCCCCGTAGTCAGATGAACTCATGGATACCATTTTTATATCTACATCCAGTATGAAGTAAGTCAGAGGTAGTTTCACGAGCCAACGCTAAATAGCGTTAGCACAATGACTGGAAGTCTATGGTATCTACTAACATGCTAGCAGTTACCATAGACGTACATACGCTACTTAGCAATTGCACTAAGACTCCTTCAAACTGCAGGCAGAGATATAAAATGGTATCCACGAGTTTATCTGGCTCTGGGGAAGTAGATAAATGGCCTC